>NC_092236.1:45864967-45914967 GCF_036320965.1 Panulirus ornatus | reverse complement strand
GATGAAAGAGTGGCAGATATAGGGTGTTTTGGTCGAGGTCGTGTGCAAAGTGAGAGGGTTAGGGAAAATGATTTGGTAAACAGAGAAGAGGTAGTAAAAGCTTTGCGGGAGATGAAGGCCGGCAAGGCAGCAGGTTTGGATGCTATTGCAGTGGAATGTATTAAAAAAGGGGGTGACTGTATTGTTGACTGGTTGGTAAGGTTATTTAATGTATGTATGATTCAAGGTGAGGTGCGTGAGGATTGCCGGAATGCTTGCATAGTGCCATTGTACAAAGGCAAAGGGGATAAGAGTGAGTGCTCAAATTACAGAGGAATAAGTTTGTTGAGTATTCCTGGTAAATTATATGGGAGGGTATTGATTGAGAGGGTGAAGGCATGTACAGAGCATCAGATTGGGGAAGAGCAGTGTGTTTTCAGAAGTGGTAGAGGATGTGTGGATCAGGTGTTTGCTTTGAAGAATGTATGTGAAAAATACATAGAAAAGCAAATGGATTTGTATGTAGCATTACTGGATCTGGAGAAGGCATATGATAGAGTTGATAGAGATGCTCTGTGGAAGGTTTTAAGAATATATGGTGTGAAAAGTTTTTATCGAGGATGTAAGGCATGTGTACGTGTAGGAAGAGAGGAAAGTGATTGGTTCTCAGTAAATGCAGGTTTGCGGCATGGGTGTGTGATGTCTCCATGGTTGTTTAATTTGTTTATGGATGGGGTTGTTAGGGAGGTGAATGCAAGGGTTTTGGTAAGAGGGGCAAGTATGCAGCCTGTTGTGGATGAGAGAGCTTGGGGAGTAAGTTAGTTGTTGTTCGCTGATGATACAGCGCTGGTGGCTGATTCATGTGAGAAACTGCAGAAGCTGGTGACTGAGTTTGGTAAAGTGTGTGAAAGAAGAAAGTTAAGAGTAAATGTGAATAAGGGCAAGGTTATTTGGTACAGTAGGGTTGAGGGTCAAGTCAATTGGTAGGTAAGTAAAGTGTTTTAGATATCTGGGAGTGGATTTGGCAGCGGATGTAACCATGGAAGCGGAAGTGAATCATAGGGTGGGGGAGTGGGCAAAAATTCTGGGAGCCTTGAAGAATGTTTGGAAGTCGAGAATATTACCTCGGAAGGCAAAAATGGGTATGTTTGATGGAATAGTGGTTCCAACAATGTTGTATGGTTGCGAGGCATGGGCTATGGATAGAGTTGTGCGCAGAAGGGCGGATGTGCTGGAAATGAGATGTTTGAGGACAATATGTGGTGTGAGGTGGTTTGACCGAGTAAGTAATGTAAGGGTAAGAGAGATATGTGGAAATAAAAAGAGTATGGTTGAGAGAGGAGAAGAGGGTGTTTTGAAATGGTTTGGTCACATGGAGCGAATGAGTGAGGAAAGATTGACCAAGAGGATATATGTGTCGAAGGTGGAGGGAACGAGGAGAAGTGGGAGACCAAATTGGAGGTGGAAAGATGGAGTGAAAAAGATTTTGAGTGATCGGGGCCTGAACATGCAGGAGGGTGAAAGGCGTGCCAGGAATAGAGTGAATTGGAACGATGTGGTATACCGGGGTCGACGTGCTGTCAATGGATTGAACCAGGGCATGTGAAGCGTCTGAGGTAAACCGTGGAAAGTTGTGTGGGGCCTGGATGTGGAAAGGGAGCTGTGGTTTCGGTGCATTATTACATGACAGCTAGAGACCGAGTGTGAACGAATGGGGCCTTTGTTGTCTTTTCCTAGCGCTACCTGGCACACATGAGGGGGGAGGGGGTTGTTATTCCAATTGTGACGAGGTGGCGATGGGAATGAATAAAGGAAGACAGTATGAATTATGTGCACAAGTCTCCTTCCCAAGCTCACTTACCCTCACCACTCTCTTCCCCCCAACATTCTCTCTTCTCTGAAAACCCCAACAAATCTTCACCTTCGCCTCCGCAAGATAAAGATCAGACATCCCCTCAGTTGCACCTCTCAGCACAGTAACATCCAAAAGTCTCTCTTTCGCGCGCCTATCAATTAACACGTAATCAAATAACGCTCTCTGGCCATCTCTCCTACTTGCATACGTACGCTTATGTATATCTCGCTTTTTAAACCAGGTATTCGCAATCATCAGTCCTTTTTCAGCACATAAATCTACAAGCTCTTCCCCATTTCCATTTACAACACTGAACACCCCATGTATACCAATTATTCCCTCAACTGCCACATTACTCACCTTTGCATTCAAATAACTCATCTTTATAACCCGGTCTCGTGCATCAAAACCACTCACACACTCTTTCAGCTGCTCCCAAAACACTTGCCTCTCATGATTTTTCTTCTCATTCCCAGGTGCATATGCACCAATAATCACCCATCTCTCTCCATCAACTTTCAGTTTTACCTATATCAATCTAGAATTCATTTTCTTACACTCTATCACATACTCCCACCACTCCTGTTTCAGGAGTAGTGCTGCTCCTTCCCTGGCTCTTGTCCTCTCACTAGCTCCTGACTTTACTCCCAAGACATTCCCAAACAACTCTTCCCCTTTACCCTTGAGCTTCGTTTCACTCAGAGCTAAAACATACAGGTTCCTCTCCTCAAACACACTACCTATCTCTCCTTTTTCCTCATCTGGGTTATATCCACACACATTTAGACACCCCAATTTGAGCCTTCGAGGAGGATGAGCACTCCCCGCGTGACTCCTTCATCTGTTTCCCCTTTTAGAAAGTCAAAATACAAGGAGGGGAGGGTTTCTGGCCTACCGCTCCTGTCCCCTTTAGTCGCCTTCTACGACACGTGAGGAATGCGCGGGAAGTATTCTTTTTCCCCTATCCCCAGGGATATATATATATATATATATATATATATATATATATATATATATATATATATATATATATATATATATATATATATATATATATATATATATATATATACATATATATATATATATATATATATATATATATATATATATATATATATATATATATATATATATATATATATATATGTGTGTGTGTGCCTCGCACACATGGGGGGAGGGGAGGGGGTTGTTCCGTGTGTGGCGAGGTGGCGATGGGAACAAGTAGGGGCAGACAGTGTGAATTATGTACATATATATATATATATATATATATATATATATATATATATATATATATATATATATATATATTATCCCTGGGGATAGGGGAGAAAGAATACTTCCCACGTATTCCCTGCGTGTCGTAGAAGGCGACTAAAAGGGGAGGGAGCGGGGGGCTGGAAATCTTCCCCTCTCGTTTTTTTTTTTTTTTGATTTTCCAAAACAAGGAACAGAGAAGGGGGCCAGGTGAGGATATTCCCTCCAAGGCCCAGTCCTCTGTTCTTAACGCTACCTCGCTAACGCGGAAATGGCGAATAGTTTGAAAGAAAAAGAAAAAGAATATATATATATATATATATATATATATATATATATATATATATATATATATATATATATTTATATATATATATATATATATATATATATATATATATATATATATATATATATATATATACATACTGTTACTGGACTCCGTCTCTTTTTTGTTACATCGCGAGTGAATAATTATCTTCAGTGAGACTTATCATCACTTCAGTTGACGAAAAGGAGTATAGTCGCCTTGAGCAACTCTCCCTGTTGTTAAATATGGCGCAGGCTCGAAACTTTGTGTGTGTGTGTGTGTGTGTGTGTGTGTGTGTGTGTGTGTGTCTGTGTTTGTGTGTCTAATTCTTGTCATGATACAGTGACTGTTTCATGATGTTATGGACGAAGCGATACGAGAGGGAGGGTGAAACTCGGTGACGCCGGCGCAGGGTTGAGCAACGGTGGAACAGAATGGGAGCTGCAACGATTGTTTCGTGTGGATGATACTGTTGTGATCGTTGAATCAGCGGTGATGCTGAGCAGTCTGAGTTGCTTGTTGTGGTCTGGAGAAGCAGAATGTTCAGAGGAAATGGGAGTTTCTGTGTGTGTGAGAGAGAGGAGGTTGATGTGTAAAGGGGAGTTATAATGAACTCATGGTAACCATGTTTTCATATGAATATGTTAGTAGCAATATATAACCATCATGCCAATCGTACGCTTCAATAAACTGACTCTACATGTCTTTGTACTCCACAAATAACTTCTTTTTCTCCACTATGCCTTCACTAACCAACCTCTTCTTTTCCTCTCGTAACCACCCAACTGAAAAGAAAATGATGGTTGACTGTTGTGGAGTCGTTTTATATATCTAGGAGGATACAAGTGCAAAGTAAGTGAAGAGAGTTGGCAGTTTCATAAGAACTCTGGTAAATCAGAGGATATTAAGTCTATCATGTGTATGATGTCTCCGTGAAGGAGCACTGGGTGTAGCTACGCTATGTAGATTCAAGATTTTGCATTATCTGGGGAATAGGTGGAAATCCTAGTCTGCCATTTTTTGATTTTCCAAAAGAAGGAACAGAGAAGGGGACCAAGCTATATATATATATATATATATATATATATATATATATATATATATATATATATATATATATATATATATATATATATATATATATATATATCCCTGGGGATAGGGGAGAAAGAATACTTCCCAGGTATTCCCTGCGTGTCGTAGAAGGCGACTAAAAGGGAAGGGAGCGGGGGGCTGGAAATCCTCCCCGCTCATTTTTTTTCTTAATTTTCCAAAAGAAGGAACAGAGAAGGGGGCCACGTGAGGATATTCCCTCAAAGGCCCAGTCCTCTGTTCTTAACGCTACCTTGCTAATGCGGGAAATGGCGAATAGTATAAAAAAAGAATATATATATATATATATATATATATATATATATATATATATATATATATATATATATATATATATATATCCCTGGGGATAGGGGAGAAAGAATACTTCCCAGGTATTCCCTGCGTGTCGTAGAAGGCGACTAAAAGGGAAGGGAGCGGGGGGCTGGAAATCCTCCTATCCTATATCCTATATATATATATATATATATATATATATATATATATATATATATATATATATATATATATATATATATATATATATATATATATATATATATGGCTATGTTTGAAGGAATGGTGGTTCCAACAATGTTGTATGGTTGCGAGGTGTGGGCTGTGGATAGAGTTGTGCGCAGGAGGGTGGATGTGCTGGAAATGAGATGTTTGAGGACGATATGTGGTGTGAGGTGTTTTGTTCGAGTAAGTAATGTAAGGGTAAGAGAGATGTGTGGAAATAAAAAGAGCGTGGTTGAGAGAGCAGAAGAGGGTGTTTTGAAATGGTTTGGGCACATGGAGAGAATGAAAGGAAAGATTGACCAAGAGGATATATGTGTCGGAGGTGGAGGGAACGAGAAGTGGGAGACCAAATTGGAGGTGGAAAGATGGAGTGCAAAAGATTTTGAGTGATCGGGGCCTGAACATGCAGGAGGGTGAAAGGCGGGCAAGGAATAGAGTGAATTGGATCGATGTGGTATACCGGGGTCGACGTGCTGTCAATGGATTGAATCAGGGCATGTGAAGCGTCTGGGGTAAACCATGGAAAGTTGTGTGGGGCCTGGATGTGGAAAGGGGGCTGTGGTTTCGGGCATTATTGCATGACAGCTAGAGACTAAGTGTGAACGAATGGGGCCTTTGTTGTCTTCTCCTAGCGCTACCTCGCACACATGAGGAGGAAGGGGGATGTTATTCCATGTGTGGCGAGGTGGCGATGGGAATGAATAAAGGCAGACAATGTGAATTGTGTGCCTGTGTGTGTGTGTATGTGTCTGTGTGTGTATATATGTGTACATTGAGAAGTATGGGTATGTATATTTGCGTGTGTGGACGTGTATGTATATATATGTGTATGGGGGTGAGTTCGGCCATTTCTTTCGTCTGTTTCCTTGCGCTACCTCGCAAACGCGGGAGACAGCGACAAAGCAAATTAATGAATATATATATATATATATATATATATATATATATATATATATATATATATATATATATATATATATATATATATATATATATATATATATATATATATATATATATATATATATATATATATATATATATATATATATATATATATATATTAATTAATTTGCTTTGTCGCTGTCGCTGTATATATATATATATATATATATATATATATATATATATATATATATATATATATATATATATATTGGCAGATATAGGGTGTTTTGGTCGAGGTGGTGTGCAAAGTGAGAGGGATAGGGAGAATGATTTGGTAAACAGAGAAGAGATAGTAAAAGCGTTGCGGAAGATGAAAGCCGGCAAGGCAGCGGGTTTGGATGGTATTGCAGTGGAATTTATTAAAAAAGGGGTGTGGCTGTATTGTTGACTGGATGGTAAGGTTATTTAATGTATGTATGACTCATGGTGAGGTGCCTGAGGATTGGTGGAATGCTTGGCTAGTGCCACTGTACAAAGGCAAAGGGGATAAAAGTGAGTGCTCAAATTACAGAGGTATAAGTTTGTTGAGTATTCTTGCGAAATTATATGGGAGGGTATTGATTGAGAGGGTGAAGGCATGTACAGAGCATCAGATTGGGGAAGAGCAGTGTGGGTTCAGAAGTGGTAGAGGATGTGTGGATCAGGCGTTTGCGTTAAAAAAAGTATGTGAGAAATACTTAGAAAAGCAACTGCATTTGTTTGTAGCATTTATGGATCTGGAGAAGGCATGTAATAGAGTTGATAGAGATACTCTGTGGAAGGTATTAAGAATATATGGTGTTGGAGGCATGTTGTTAGAAGCAGTGAAAAGTTTTTATCGAGGATATAAGGCATGTGTATGAGTAAGAAGAGCTGAAAGTGATTGGTTCTCAGTGAATGTTGGTTTGCGGCAGGCGTGTGTGATGTCTCAGTGGTTGTCAAATTTGTTTATGATGCAAGAGTTTTGGAAAGAGGGACAAGTATGTAGTCTGTTGTCGATGAGAGAGCTTAGGAAGTGAGTCAGTTGTTGTTCGCTGATGATACATCGCTGGTGGCTGATTTGGCTGAGAAACTGAAGAGGCTGGTGATTGAGTTTGGTAAAGTATGTGAAAGAAGAAAGTTAAGAGTAAATGTGAATAAGAGCAAGGTTATTAGATACAGTAGGGTTGAGGGACAAGTCAATTGGGAGGTAAGTTTGAAAGGAGAAAAACTGGTGGACGTGAAGTGTTTTAGATATCTGGGAGTGGATTTGGCAGCAGATGGAACCATGGAAGCGGAAGTGAATCATAGGGTAGGGGAGAGGGCGAAAGTTCTGGGAGAGTTGAAAAATGTGTGGAAGTCGAGAACGTTATCTTGGAAAGCAAAAATAGGTATGTTTGAAGGAATAGTGGTTCCAACAATGTTATATGGTTGCGAAGCATGGGCTATAGATAGAGATGTGCGGAGGAGGGTGGATGTGCTTGAAATGAGATGTTTGAGGACGATATGTGGTGTAAGGTGGTCTGATCGAGTAAGTAATGAGAGGGTGGTAATAAAAAGAGTGTTGCTGAGAGAGCAGAAGAGGGTGTTTTGAAATGGCATGGTCACATGGAGAGAATGAGTGAGGAAAGATTGACCAAGAGGATAAATGTGTCAGAGGTGGAAGGAACGAGAAGTGGGAGACCAAATTGGAGGTGGAAAGATGGAGTGAAAAAGATTTTGAGTGATCGGGGCCTGGACATGCAGGAGGGTGAAAGGCGTGCAAGGAATAGAGTGAATTTGAATGCTTTGGTATACCGGGGTCGATGCTGTCAATGGATTGAACCAGGGCATGTTAATGGTCTAGGGTAAACCATGGAAAGGTTTGTGGGGCCTGGATGTGGAAAGGTAGCTGGCATTTCTGTGCATTATACATGACAACTAGAGACTGTGTGTGAACGAATGTGGCCTTTGTTGTCTTTTCCTAGCGCTACCTCGCGGACATGTGGGGGAGAGGGGGTTGTCATTTCATGTGTGGCGGGGTGGCGACGGGAATGAATAAGAGCAGACAGTATGAATTATGTACATGTGTATATAAGTATATGTCAGTGTGTGTATATATATGTTTGCGTTAAGTGTATACGTATGTATGTGTGCGTATGTACGCGAGCATGTAAGTACATGGTTATGTGGGTTGGTTGGGCCATTCTTTCGCCTGTTTCCTTGTACTACCTTGGTAACGCGGGAGACAGCGACAAAGTATAATGAAGAAATATATATATATATATATATATATATATATATATATATACATATATATATATATATATATATATATATATATATATATAAATATATATATATATATATATATATATATATATATATATATATATATATATATATATATATATATATATATATATATATATATATACATATATATATATATAAAAGCTTTACGGAAGATGAAAGCCGGCAAGGCAGCAGGTTTGGATGGTATTGCAGTGGAATTTATCAAAAATGGGGGTGACTGTATTGTTGACTGGTTGGTAAGGTTATTTAAAGTATGTATGATTCATGGTGAGGTGCCTGAGGATTGGCGGAATGCTTGCATAGTGCCATTGTACAAAGGCAAAGGGGATAAGAGTGAGTGCTCAAATTACAGAGGTATAAGTTTGTTGAGTATTGCTGTTAAAGTATATGGGAGGGTATTGATTGAGAGGGTGAAGGCATGTACAGAGCATCAGATTGGGGAAGAGCAGTGTGGTTTCAGAAGTGGTAGAGGATGTGTGGATTATGTGTTTGCTTTGAAGAATGTATGTGAGAAATACTTAGAAAAACAAATGGATTTGTATGTAGCATTTATGGATCTGGAGAAGGCATATGATAGAGTTGATAGAGGTGCTCTGTGGAAGGTTTTAAGAATATATGGTGTGGGAGGCAAGTTGTTAGAAGCAGTGAAAAGTTTTTATCGAGGATGTAAGGCATGTGTACGTGTAGGAAGAGAGGGAAGTGATTGGTTCTCAGTGAATGTAGGTTTGCGGCAGGGGTGTGTGATGTCTCCATGGTTGTTTAATTTGTTTATGGATGGGGTTGTTAGGGAGGTGAATGCAAGAGTTTTGGAAAGAGGGGCAAGTATGAAGTCTGTTGTGGATGAGAGAGCTTGGGAAGTGAGTCAGTTGTTGTTCGCTGATGATACAGTGCTGGTGGCTGATTCATGTGAGAAACTGCAGAAGCTGGTGACTGAGTTTGGTAAAGTGTGTGAAAGAAGAAAGTTAAGAGTAAATGTGAATAAGAGCAAGGTTATTAGGTACAGTAGGGTTGAGGGTCAAGTCAATTGGGAGGTAAGTTTGAATGGAGAAAAACTGGAGGAAGTAAAGTGTTTTAGATATCTGGGAGTGGATCTGGCAGCGGATGGAACCATGGAAGCGGAGGTGAATCATAGGGTGGGGGAGGGGGCGAAAATTCTGGAAGCCTTGAAGGATGTTTGGAAGTCGAGAACATTATCTCGGAAAGCAAAAATGGCTATGTTTGAAGGAATAGTGGTTCCAACATTGTTGTATGGTTGCGAGGCGTGGGCTATGGATAGAGTTGTGCGCAGGAGGGTGGATGTGCTGGAAATGAGATGTTTGAGGACAATGTGTGATGTGAGGTGGTTTGATCGAGTAAGTAATGTAAGGGCAAGAGAGATGTGCGGAAATAGAAAGAGTGTGGTTGAGAGAGCAGAAGAGGGTGTTTTGAAATGGTTTGGTCACATGGAGAGAAAGAGTGAGGAAGGATTGACCAAGAGGATATATGTGTCAGAGGTGGAGGGAACGAGGAGAAGTGGGAGACCAAATTGGAGGTGGAAAGATGGAGTGAAAAAGATTTTGAGTGATCGGGGCCTGAACATGCAGGAGGGTGAAAGGCGTGCAAGGAATGAGTGAATTGGAACGATGTGTTAAACCGGGGCCGACGTGCTGTCAATGGATTGAACCAGGGCATGTGAAGCGTCTGGGGTAAACCATGGAAAGTTGTGTGGGGCCTGGATGTGGAAAGGGAGCTGTGGTTTCGGTGCATTATTACATGACAGCTAGAGACTGAGTGTTAACGAATGGGGCCTTTAGTGTCTTTTCCTAGCGCTACCTGGCACACATGAGGGGGGAGGGGGTTGTTATTCCATGTGTGGCGGGATGGCGATCGGAACAAATAAAGGCAGACAGTATGAATTATGTACATGTGTATATATGTATATGTCTGTGTGTGTATATATATATGTGTACATTGAGATGTATAGGTATGTATATTTGCGTGTGTAGACTTGCATGTATATACATGTGTATATGGGCGGGTTGGGCCATTCTTTCGTCTGTTTCCTTGCGCTACCTCGCTAACGCGGGGGACAGCGACAAAGCAAAATAAATAGATAAAATAAATATATATATATATATATATATATATATATATATATATATATATATATATATATATATATATATATATATATATATATATATATATATATATATATATATATATATATACCCCAGAAAAGAAGAGTGAATGTTGGGGTGAAAAGGGTGGTGAGAGTAAGTGAGCTTGGGAAGGAGACTTGTGTGAGGAATTACCAGGAGAGACTGAGTACAGAATGGAAAAAGGTGAGAACAATGGAAGTAAGGGGAGTGGGGGAGGAATGGGATGTATTTAGGGAATCAGTGATGGATTGCGCAAAAGATGCTTGTTGCATGAGAAGAGTGGGAGGTGGGTTGATTAGAAAGGGTAGTGAGTGGTGGGATGAAGAAGTAAGAGTATTAGTGAAAGAGAAGAGAGAGGCATTTGGACGATTTTTGCAGGGAAAAAATGCAATTGAGTGGGAGACGTATAAAAGAAAGAGACAGGAGGTCAAGAGAAAGGTGCAAAAGGTGAAAAAAAGGGCAAATGAGAGTTGGGGTGAGAGAGTATCATTAAATTTTAGGGAGAATAAAAAGATGTTCTGGAAGGAGGTAAATAAAGTGCGTAAGACAAGGGAGCAAATGGGAACTTCAGTGAAGGGCGCAAATGGGGAGGTGATAACAAGTAGTGGTGATGTGAGAAGGAGATGGAGTGAGTTTTTTGAAGGTTTGTTGAATGTGTTTGATGATAGAGTGGCAGATATAGGGTGTTTTGGTCGAGGTGGTGTGGAAAGTGCGAGGGTTAGGGAAAATAATTTGGTAAACAGAGAAGAGGTAGTAAAAGCTTTGCGGAAGATGAAAGCCGGCAAGGCAGCAGGTTTGAATGGTATTGCAGTGGAATTTATTAAAAAAGGGGGTGACTGTATTGTTGACTGGTTGGTAAGGTTATTTAATGTATGTATGACTCATGGTGAGGTGCCTGAGGATTGGCGGAATGCGTGCATAGTGCCATTGTACAAAGGCAAAGGGGATAAGAGTGAGTGCTCAAATTACAGAGGTATAAGTTTGTTGAGTATTCCTGGCAAATTATATGGGAGGGTATTGATTGAGAGGGTGAAGGCATGTACAGAGCATCAGATTGGGGAAGAGCAGTGTGGTTTCAGAAGTGGTAGAGGATGTGTGGATCAGGTGTTTGCTTTGAAGAATGTATGTGAGAAATACTTAGAAAAGGAAATGGATTTGTATGTAGCATTACTGGATCTGGAGAAGGCATATGATAGAGTTGATAGAGATGCTCTGTGGAAGGTATTAAGAATATATGGTGTGGGAGGCAAGTTGTTAGAGCAGTGAAAAGTTTTTATCGAGGATGTAAGGCATGTGTACGTGTAGGAAGAGAGGAAAGTGATTGGTTCTCAGTGAATGTAGGTTTGCGGCAGGGGTGTGTGATGTCTCCATGGTTGTTTAATTTGTTTATGGATGGGGTTGTTAGGGAGGTGAATGCAAGAGTTTTGGAAAGAGGGGCAAGTATGAAGTCTGTTGGGGATGAGAGAGTTTGGGAAGTGAGTCAGTTGTTGTTCGCTGATGATACAGCGCTGGTGGCTGATTCATGTGAGAAACTGCAGAAGCTGGTGACTGAGTTTGGTAAAGTGTGTGAAAGAAGAAAGTTAAGAGTTAATGTGAATAAGAGCAAGGTTATTAGGTACAGTAGGGTTGAGGGTCAAGTCAATTGGGAGGTGAGTTTGAATGGAGAAAAACTGGAGGAAGTGAAGTGTTTTAGATATCTGGGAGTGGATCTGGCAGCGGATGGAACCATGGAAGCGGAAGTGGATCATAGGGTGGGGGAGGGGGCGAAAATTCTGAAAGCCTTGAAGAATGTGTGGAAGTCGAGAACATTATCTCGGGAAGCAAAAATGGGTATGTTTGAAGGAATAGTGGTTCCAACAATGTTGTATGGTTGCGAGGCGTGGGCTATGGATAGAGTGGTGCGCAGGAGGATGGATATGCTGGAAATGAGATGTTTGAGGACAATGTGTGGTGTGAGGTGGTTTGATCGAGTAAGTAACGTAAGGGCAAGAGAGATGTGTGGAAATAAAAAGAGCGTGGTTGAGAGAGCAGAAGAGGGTGTTTTGAAATGGTTTGGTCACATGGAGAGAATGAGTGAGGAAAGATTGACCAAGAGGATATATGTGTCGGAGGTGGAGGGAACGAGGAGAAGTGGGAGACCAAATTGGAGGTGGAAAGATGGAGTGAAAAAGATTTTGTGTGATCGGGGCCTGAACATGCAGGAGGGTGAAAGGAGGGCAAGGAATAGAGTGAATTGGATCGATGTGGTATACCGGGGTTGACGAGCTGTCAATGGATTGAATCAGGGCATGTGAAGCGTCTGGTGTAAACCATGGAAAGCTGTGTAGGTATGTATATTTGCATCTGTGGACGTATGTATATACATGTGTGTGGGGGTGGGTTGGGCCATTTCTTTCGTCTGTTTCCTTGCGATACCTCGCAAACGCGGGAGACAGCGACAAAACAAAAAAGAATATATATATATATATATATATATATATATATATATATATATACATATATATATATATATATATATATATATATATATATATATATATATATATATATATGACAGCTAGAGACTTAGTGTGAACGAATGAGGCCTTTGTTGTCTTTTCCTAGCGGTACCTAGAGCACATACGGTGGGAGGGGGTTGTTATTTCATGTGTGGCGGGATGGCGATGGAAATGAATAAAGGCAGACAGTATGAATTATGTACATGTGTATATGTGTATGTCTGTGTGCGTATATATATATATGGACACGTTGAGATGTATAGGTATGTATATTTGCATGTGTGGACGTATGTGGGACGTATGTATGTGGGTGGGTTGGGCCATTCTTTCGTCTGTTTCCTTGCGCTACCTCGCTAACGCGGGAGACAGCGACAGAATAAGATAATAAATATATATATATATATATATATATATATATATATATATATATACATATATATATATATATATATATATATATATATATATATATATATATATATATATATATATATATATATATATATATATATATATATCTTTCTTTCATACTATTCGGTATTTCCCGCGCTAGCGAGGTAGCGTTAAGAACAGATGACTGGGCCTTTGAGGGAATATCTTCACCTGGCCCCTTCTTTGTTCCTTCTTTTGGAAAATTTAAAAAAAAACGAGAGGGGAGGATTTCCAGCCCCCCGCTCCCTCGACTTTTAGTCGCCTTCTATAACACGCACGGAATACGTGGGACGTATTCTTTTTCCCCTATCCCCAGGGATAATATCTCTCTCTCTCTCTCTCTCTCTCTCTCTCTCTCTCTCTCTCTCTCTCTCTCTATATATATATATATATATATATATGTGTGTGTGTGTGTGTGTGTGTGTGTGTGTGTGTGTGTTGTGTGTGTCCAAAGGTCATTCATCGTAACTGAATCGGAATATTCTCATAAACAGGTAAATAGTTGTATGCGTACAGGAAGAATAATTGATGATATACATAAGAAGATTTATAGACGGTAGATAAGAAAATATTGAGTGAAAAATGAAACACCAATAGGAAGTGCAAGACATCAGTAGATAATGAAGGACTAACATGGACTAAAAACAATAAAAGAATCGTAAAGAAAATGAAAATGATTACTGGCAGCTGAAAATTAATGGGAGCGTAAGGCCTAGAGGACTGATGATGCTGGCGTGTCTGCTAGGGCGGCGCCTCTAGTCACGCCAGACTTCCACACACACACGGTTTATGATCAAACATCTATCATTCCTGTATTGGCCTTGACAAGAACATGCCTCTCAGTCACGCCACAGTGATTACTTATAATTCTTTCTATCTCGGTTTCCTCTCACTCTCATAATCATTCTCTTAGAAACTGATTACTTTTTTAGAATTGTGAGGACGTGCCCTGACTGGATGTGCTTGACAGAATATTTCGTTCTCACGACGATAAGTGGTTTGGAGGAAGGAGTTCAGCACCATCTTTCAACTTCCTTTCCAAGTCCCTCTGCCACTATAAACGTTAGGTTTTCCCTCGCCACATCAGCAGTCTTTCTCGATCTGGATTCACCGCATACTTCCCAGTGCTGAGCGCCTGTAGATGCGACCCTCAGATTTTAGTGCTTTTTACTCAGCTCTCATTGTTAAGTGATTTTTCTTCAGCCCATTTGCTTTGATAGCTGTCATTTAGCCTTCATTGTGGGGCACCTGTTGTTCATGCCTCATCGTTGATTACCTCGCGTTCAATCCTCATTGCCTTGATAGCAGTTATTCAGTCCTCATTCTTAAGAGCTTCTCGTTCAGCCCCCATTGATGAGCACATGTCGTCTAGCTCTCACCACTGATGGATCCCCCTCCCCCGCCCCTTTTCGACCCGCATTGTCTGGCTTTCATTGTTGAGTGGCTTATTCAACCCACGTCATGCAGCCTTCACTGATGAGTCCCTGTAGTACAACTCTCACCGCTGAGCTCTCAGTGGTGCGCGTCTCTTTCTTCCCTCTATGTTCGCTTCTCGTCAGATAGCCAGCATTGCTCTTATGAGTCTAAAAGATCGAGACGAGGAACCTGCACAACACAGATCATCAACGTTCCTCCGCAATTCACCTTCTGTACTTGATCCCCAAGACTGGATGGTTGGGTACAGAGGGAAGGAAGATCACTTGTTGCTTACCCAAGGAGGACCTCATACCGCTGCTGGAAATTGGGCTTTCATCTCGCATAGGATAAACCTCCTGAATCCTGACATCCTATTTCAAAACACATTTTATTACAATTCACAGAATCCACTAAGTTTTATTGCCTCTGGGAGTTAACCATTTCATACTTCTTTTGATTACAGAATCATACTGGATATAGTATTACTCCTTCGGTAAGCATTCTATGATCATGTAGTTCAGAGCTGATAGCAACGTACATGTATGACAAAGAAGGTACAAAAGTAACAAAGTGATTGTGATACCTGACTCCACGTGAAGGTTATTATTAGCAACAGATCTCAAGAAGATAATGTACACATAGACTTTTTGCATACGTCACGTTCCTTCGGCTGTGTTTGTAGTGAACGGAAATTTAAGCCCCTGATTTAGGTCAACTCTAAATAAATCTCGTCTTACCTATTGACTCCGAGGGCGTTCCGCCAACATAATAGCCAATTACGGCACGGGAAAGGGAGAGCAGAGAGCATGCCATATCGAGCTCTGTCTCACGAGTGAAGAAGGCATGAATTGCAGTAAGATGAGAGGAGAGTTAGCCAATCCGGCGATGCCGGAATAAAAAGCAGGAAATGGCAATGTGCCTATAGCATGTTACGGCTACTGCTGATAGCACTAAACACTGGAGTGAAAATCCAAAGGAAAACATATATATCATCAACCATCCGCAAAGTTTGAAGAAACACTCACGCAAACAGACACCCACTCACGTAGTTACACACACACACACGCACACACACACACACACACACACACACACACACACAGCAAGGTCCGCACCCTACATAAGGCCCAAAGTAGAATTTGCTTCTCAAGAGTTGAATTACAGGGAAAGGTTCGAGGCCTGAAGTTTGCCCACAGTGGAAGAGCGAAGTGGAGTGATCTTGCCACAAACTTTGATCGTTCAAACCAAAATGATGAAAAAAACCAACTTTTCAGAATATGAAAAGACAGAAAAAAATCAGAGGACATAACTTAAAATGGACAGACAAACTTGTTAAAGAATATGTGAAGAATTACTTTAACAGTAGAAGAGTGACGGGAGAATGGAATGAACCGTTGGATGAAGACAGTAAATGCCGACAGCAACCACAAGTTGAAAAGTTTTATATAATAAAGAAGGTTCAAGATATGAGGCCACGCGACTGTAAATCTCCCTCCACGTACAGAAAATTGCACATACAGACATCTTATATATATATATATATATATATATATATATATATATATATATATATATATATATATATATATATATATATATATATATATATATATATATATATATATATATGTGTATATATATATATATATATATATATATATATATATATATATATATATATATATATATATATATATATATATATATATATATATATATATATATATATATATATATATATATATATATATACATATATATAAGAAGGTGAAATCGTAATTCAGCAGCTTATATTATTATATTAAACATGTAATTTTTCTATACATGCAGCACTACGTGTTTCACAGAGACAGTTCACCTCATCAGATGGGATTTGAAATAAAGAAATATGAATTGTTTGCACCTGATGAGACGGGTTGTCTCTGTGAAGCATGTAGTTGCGCAAGTAAAAGAAAATTACATGTTAAATAAAATTATCTAAACATGCTGAATTGCGATTTCACCTTCATAACTATCATCACGGACTAGTGTGATATATATATATATATATATATATATATATATATATATATATATATATATATATATATATATATATATATATATATATATATATATATATATATATATATATATATATATATATATATATATATATATATATATATATATATATATATATATATATATATATATATATATATATATATATATATATATATATATATATGGAGGTGGAAATATGGAGTGAAAAAGATTTTAAGTGATTGGGATCTGAACATGCATGAGAGTGAAAGGCGTGCAAAGAATAGAGTGAATTGGAACGATGTGGTATACCGGGGTCGACGTACTGTCAGTGGATTGAACCAGTGCATGTGAAGCGTCTGGGGTAAACTATGGAAAGTTGTGTGGGGCCTGGATGTGGAAAGGGAGCTGTGGTTTCAGTGCATTATTACATGACAGCTAGAGACTTAGTGTGAACGAATGTGGCCTTTGTTATCTTTTCCTAGCGCTACCTCGCACACTTGCGGGGTGGGTGGGGGTTGTTATTTCATGTGTGGCAGGGTGGCGACAGGAATGAGGGCAGACAGTATGAATTATTTACATGTGTATATATGTATACGTCTGTGTTTGTATATATATGTATACGTTGAAATGTATAGGTATGTCTATGTGCGCGTGTGGACGTGTATGTATATACATGTGTATGTGGGTGGGTTGGGCCATTCTTTCGTCTGTTTCCTTGCGCTACCTCGCTGACGCGGGAGACAGCGACAAAGTATAATAAATAATAATGAATATATATACATATATATATATATATATATATATATATATATATATATATATATATATATATATATATATATATGTACATATATATTTATATATATATACACACATATATATATATATATATGTATATATATATATATATATATATTTTTTTTTTTTTTTTTATACTTTGTCGCTGTCTCCCGCGTTTGCGAGGTAGCGCAAGGAAACAGACGAAAGAAATGGCCCCCCCCCCCCCCCCCCCATACACATGTACATACACACGTCCACACACACAAATATACATACCTACACAGCTTCCCATGGTTTACCCCAGACGTTTCACATGCCTTGATTCACTCCACTGACAGCACGTCAACCCCTGTATACCACATCGCTCCAATTCACTCTATTCCTTGCCCTCCTTACACCCTCCTGTATGTTCAGGCCCCGATCACACAAAATCTTTTTCACTCCATCTTTCCACCTCCAATTTGGTCTCCCTCTTCTCCTCGTTCCCTCCACCTCCGACACATATATCCTCTTGGTCAATCTTTCCTCACTCATTCTCTCCATGTGCCCAAACCATTTCAAAACACTCTCTTCTGCTCTCTCAACCACGCTCTTTTTATTTCCACACATCTCTCTTACCCTTACGTTACTTACTCGATCAAACCACCTCACACCACACATTGTCCTCAAACATCTCATTTCCAGCACATCCATCCTCCTGCGCACAACTCTGTCCATAGCCCACGCCTCGCAACCATACAACATTGTTGGAACCACTATTCCTTCAAACATACCCATTTTTGCTTTCCGGGATAATGTTCTCGACTTCCACACATTTTTCAAGGCTCCCAAAATTTTCGCCCCCTCCCCCACCCTATGATCCACTTCCGCTTCCATGGTTCCATCCGCTGACAGATCCACTCCCAGATATCTATATATATTATCCCTGGGGATAGGAGATTAAGAATACTTCCCACGTATTCCCTGCGTGTCGTAGAAGGCGACTAAAAGGGGAGGGAGCGGGGGGCTGGAAATCCTCCCCTCTTTTTTTTTTTTTCTTTTTTTTCCAAAAGAAGGAACAGAGGGGGCCAGGTGAGGATATTCCAAAAAAGGCCCAGTCCTCTGTTCTTAACGCTACCTCGCTAACGCGGGAAATGGCGAATAGTGTAAAAGAAAAAAAAAGATATATATATATATACACACAGGTGTTTCCGGACTCCGCCTGCTCGAGGTTGAGCCTTTGGTGATTCTGTGTCACTGGGAGTGCAGTCTCGTGAAAGAGCTTCTCATTCCATAGGAGTCTACGTTGCCCTGCTACTGTAAGTAACGCTGCCTTGAAGAGCCTTTAAAATAGTCCTGGGTAACACTAAACGCCTTTCATAGAAAATGGTACCAGGGGAATCACACATAAATGGATGAATGATTACACACACACACACACACACACACACACACATATTACTCATATGTTCATAATATCATCCAGTTAACTCAACTGCCGAAGTCGTTTTGCTGCTTCACAACGTATCAGGAGTTCTCTATCCTTTCTTTCTTCTCCCTCTGTTTACCCTTACTTTTTCTCCTCCCTCCTTCCTCCTCCTCCTCCTCCACTTCCTCCTCCATCTTCATTCTCCTCCTCCTCCCCCACCCTCCTCCTGTTCCTCTTCCTCCCCCTTATCTTCCTAGTCTCCCTCCCCTTCTTTTCCACCTTCGGTATGTTATCATTTCATCAAGAGACATCAGTTGCCGCCTCCTCCGTGCCACCTTTCACTATCTCGCACTGGACCCGTGTGGATCGCCAGCCACTCACCCAACGTGTTCCTCTCTGCTCCTCCCACTCCAACACCCGGGTCTCTTCCTGGAACAGCTACTTTTCGTCCGTCCTGTATTCATTCTCACTCTCTCTAATCTTGCACATCATCTTTCTCGGCATGCCTCTCTCTCTCTCTCTCTCTCTCTCTCTCTCTCTCTCTCTCTCTCTCTCTCCTCTGGCTTTGCCTTTCCCTCTCATCCTACCTCAGGCGGAACCAAATTACCATGACTCGCCGTCTTGAAGCTTCCCACCTTGCTATTAGCCACAATGACAGTCGTTCCAATGTCACTAGCGGCTGCGCGCGGAGCCGAGACAAAAAAAAAGAAAGAAAAAGAAAATGGGCTGTTCACTCGCTTCACATAAAGACCAGTTTCTGGTCTCCCCCACAAACGTTATATATATACATGTATATATATATATATCTATCCTCGAGTTAGTGTCAGAAATATGATAAGTGTGTCCTTGTGTGTTGATTGAGTATGCTAAGTACTTCACGCCGTAGGAGTCCAACTGATTGCTCGATTGGCAACATACTGTAGCGTGTTGAAGTCGAGCCAGCAAGTGTTGTTATGTAGGATGTACTGAGAGGGAGTCTAACTACCTGCCGAGGTCTTGAGCGCACACATGTGATTTTTCACCTTCCCTTGCTTGGCTGGGTCGTGCGCACGGTTATAGTGATTGGAGACGAAGAAGAACTGAAATTCGTGTTTGTCCACAGTCGAAGGTGGTAGTTTGGCGCTGGTTGGGTCACCCATCCTGTTCTCGTCTGGCAGGGAGAGAGAGAGAGAGAGAGAGAGAGAGAGAGAGAGAGAGAGAGAGAGAGAGAGAGAGAGAGAGAGAGAGAGAGAGAGAGAGAGAGAGAGAGAGAGAGAGATCTTCGATTGTACCGCTGTACTCCAACCTCAACCAACCTTGTCATTCTAGTTCTGTATTCATGGGAAGCCAACCATCAAGGTCTGCTTAAGGTCGATCAGGTGGGGAAAATTCAGACAAAATGCTAAACATGACCAGTTGGACACGCCAGTCACCGCTGAAAGATGATGAATGTGCTCAGATACCTGGCGGAGGTTTACACAATCCTCTTGACTGGATGCTTAGACTGTGAAGTTTAAAAACACACGACACTCATACGAGCCACACCACACTCTCATTAACAATGGCTCGAGAAGTGAGGGGTCGGCAGTGAGATGATATCTTCAACGCACGGGGGCAAAAGCGTGCAATTACACAAGCTGAACCTTATTGTCTCTGGGGCGTTGAGACACATCAGACTGAATAACCAGTGAGCGTATCTTTACTTGTGTTTATAAGTGTAAGTACTGTCTGGATGTTTAAGTTCCTCTGTGATTACTACTTTTATATCTGTGTGTTCAGGGGAGAGAGTTATACACTTGTGTTCCCTCATCTCATGATCATATGCATATATTATCACTTTTCCTGACACACACACACACACACACACACACACACACACACACATACACACACAGACACACACACACACATACACACACACATACAAACACACACACACGCACACACATACACACATAGACACAGACAGATAGGAACACAAACACAACTCCCCTGGGCTTGTGTTACGTACCCAATGATCAGCAATTCCATAGAGGAGGACATATATATATATATATATATATATATATATATATATATATATATATATATATATATATATATATATATATATATATATATATATCCTCAACATGATATTTCGTCACCGACATATACAGAAAACCCAACAACCAATGAAAATGCATGAATGAAATGAGCGAAATCACTCAAAATTACCAGAGGAGTGTCATTCGTGCGTACGTGAGGAGAACGATGAAGGTGGGCTCAACCTGGGAACTCCTACACCAAGAACTTCGACGTGTCCGGCATACGTTAATAAACGATGGATATTCAAATACTAAGTTGGATACCATTGTGAACATCATGCCAGAGCAACGTAACAGTATGAAATATACTACAATATACCAGTAATTAGAAAATATGTTCGCTCGTAATGAACAACATTATGGTAGGTTGCTCTGGGAGTTTGAAGAATACCGATGTGATATATTGGGCAATGTCAGCTCCACCACATAAACTACATTGGACTCACAACCTGCACCCTGAGCTGTCACTCTCGCTCCACTTACAAGAAGGTGGAATCAAACAAAATCATGAACAAAAACATGGAACGAGACTAACGAGAGATTGTAGTGAATAACACCAAAATTATTTCTATTTGCAGTGAACGGAGGAGACTACAGATATTAAAAGCCATTCACATTAGAAAGCACCTGTCATCAACATGACCACCGCCATACAGCTCTCTGATGGCCCACCAACAAGACGTAGACTTAATGCCGTGTTAGAACTTAGGGAACACGTCAATGATCCGCCACAAGTTACACAGTCCGCCATATCAGGACGTGGGGGGGGGGGTGGATTTATGACCAACCCGGTCCTTGGTTACGAAGGTCACAGGGAATCAGACGAGCTTGACCTGACCTCAACGTCACATCCGGACAATAACGGGTTGTCCACATGTTTTGGACAATCACATGTTTACCAAATGGCTTCGTCTCTTCGATGTATATCAACTGACTTATATTTCTCTCTTGTGCCTCACTTGATGATGTGAATATTACACGAAAGTGCACTTGGGAACTTATCGTGTTCCATTTTCCCCGTGGACTCAGGAATTTATACATATATATATATATATATATATATATATATATATATTTATATATATATATATATATATATATATATATATATATATATATATATATATATATACTATATATATATATATATATATATATATATATATATATATATATATATATATATATATATATATATATATATATATATAAATATATATATATATACTATTCGCTATTTCCCGCATTAGCGAGGTAGCGTTAGGAAGAGAGGACGGAACCTTTGAGGGAATATCCTCATTTGGCCCCCTTCTCTGTTCCTCTTTTGGAAAATCAAAAACGAGAGGTGAGGATTTCCAGCCTCCCGCTGCCTCCCCTTTTAGTCGCCTTCTACGACACGCATAGAATACGTGGGAAGTATTCTTTCTCCCCTATCCCCAGGGACTACATATATATATATATATATATATATATATATATATATATATATATATATATATATATATATATATATATATATATATATATATATATATATATATATATATAGAGAGAGAGAGAGAGAGAGAGAGAGAGAGAGAGAGAGAGATAGATAGATATATGTTTCCCCTTTTAGAAAGTTAAAATACAAGGAGGGGAGGGTTTCTGGCCCCCCGCTCCGTCCCCTTTAGTCGCCTTCTACGACACGTGAGGAATGCGTGGGAAGTATTCTTTCTCCCCTATCCCAAGGAGATATACATACCTATACATTGAGATGTATATGTATGTATATTTGCGTGTGTGGACGTGTATATATATACATGTGCATGTGGTTGGGTTGGGCCATTCTTTCGTCTGTTTCCTTGCGCTACCTCGCTAACGCGGGGTATATGTATATACATACATGTCCACACACGCACATTTACATACCTATACATTTCAACATATACATATATATACATACACAGATATATACATATATACACATGTACATAATTCATACTTGCTGCCTGTATTGATTCCCGTCGCCACCTCGCCACACAGGGAATGACAACCCCCTCCACCCGCACGTGCGTGAGGTAGCGCTAGGAAAAGACAACAAAAGCCACATTCGTTCACACTTAGTCTCTAACTGTCATGTATAATGCACCAAAACCACAGCTCCCTTTCCACATCTAGGCCCCATAAACTTGCAATGGTTTACTCCAGACGCTTTGCATGCCCTGGTTCGATCCACTGACAGCACGTCGACCACGGTATACCACATTGTTCCAATTTTACTCTATTCCTTGCACGCCTTTCACCCTCCTGCATGTTCAGGCCCCGATCGCTCAAAATCTTTTTCACTCCATCCTTCCACCTCGAATTTGGTCTCCCATTTCTCCTCGTTCCCTCCCCCTCTGACACATATATCCTCTTTGTCAATCTTACCTCACTCATTTTCTCTCCTTGTGACCAAACCATTTCAAATCACCCTCTTCTGCTCTCTTAACCACACTCTTTTTATTACCACGCATCTCTCTTACCCTTTTATTACTTACTCGATCAAACCACCTCACACCACATATTGTCCTCAATCATCTCATTTCCAACACATCCACCCCCCTTCGCACAACCCTATATGTAGCCCACGCCTCGGAACCATATAACATTGTTGGAACTACTATTCCCTCAAACATAGCCATCTTTGCTTTCCGAGATAATGTTCTCGCCTTCCACACATTTTTCAACGCTCCCAGAAATTTTGCCCCCTCCCCCATCCAGCGACTCACTTTCGCTTCCATGGTTCCATCCGCTGCCAAATCCACTCCCAGATATCTAAAACACTTCACTTCCTCCAGTTTCTATCCATTCAAATTTACCTACCAATTGATTTGTCCCTCAATCCTACTGAACCTAATAACCTTGCTCTTATTCACATTTACTCTCAGCTTTCTTCTTTCACACACTTTACCAAACTCAGTCACCAGCTTCTGCAGTTTCTCACATGAATCAGCCACCAGCGCTGTATCATCAGCGAACCACAGCTGACTCACTTCCCAAGCCCTCTCATCCACAACAGACTGCATACTTGCCCCTCTCTACCAAACTCTTGCATTCACCTCCTTAACAACCTCATCCATAAACAAATTAAACAGCCATAGGGACATCATGCACCCCTGCCGCACTTCTGTTTCCCCTTTTAGAAATTTGAATACAAGAGGGGTGGGGGGGGGGGTTCCATCACCCAGCTCACGCCTCCTTTAGTCGCCTTCTACGACACGCGGGGAATACGTGGAAAGCATTGTTTCCCCCCTGTCCGAAGAAATATATATATATATATATATATATATATATATATATATATATATATATATATATATATTTATACGGGAAAATAGAAGGAATCATTGAATGCTGGTCCCAAAGCTTAGTGTTCTCACGTTACATTTTCCAGTAAGAAAGTTATTCTTCTCGTGTTCCTTTTAACTGAATGAGGTGGTTGATGGAAAGTTCTTTGTGAAGATCAATTAATCAGAATTATTGAAGATAGGAAAGGGCATGCTCATGCGTGGTATGGAAAGACGACGAAAAAATCTAAATGAAGAATCTGTTTTCATCCGTACAGACAATGACTGGTGGAACAGTGTGGAGGTATCAACTGGAACATAACGTCGAGTCCCAGCGAAGACTGAGGAGTGGGTTGACTCTGCAGAAAATCAGAATCATTATCATCACGGATTGCTGTATGCAAAGGAAATATCAAGGGTTGTCCTCTGAGTAAGTATCGGACGAGACTTGTTAATAATTAAGGAAGTATAGTCTTGTGTGTGCACTACATCTACAAACTAGAACTCGTGCAGAAGAGGTTTGTGCTGAAAATATTAATCGTGTTTCGTTCGACATGTAAAGAAGAATGTGCGGACACGAAAGAATGAAAGACACACACTGTCTTTCCCTATACTTTTCCCTATTGAAACCTTGGGACACACACACACACACACACACACACACACACACACACACACACACACACACACACAAACACACACACACACACACACAAACACACACACACACACACACACAAAATAGACTTTATAGACTCTGAACATGATGATACGAATGAATAATCTCATAGTGATCATTCTGGGTCCTTAAGAGTTTTGAAACACGCAAAATTGTCAAGATCGCTTAAGGTGACAGGAAATTCAAAAAGTAATTGAGAGTTGAGGTTTTTGCCGTACACTGTACACTGAATATCCTAAATAGAGTTATTCATATTACAGATATCCTTGCCATGGTTTGCGATGATGTCCAGCGCACGTCCTGTTAACTAGAAAAAATGCAACTTTTTCTTGCTTTTTTGTGGACGTTTCTCCGGAAGAGACAATATTGGAGATGCCTTAGTCTTCACTCTTCATGCGCTCACGCTTGTAGCCAAATTCATGACGGTCACAAAACAGAGGACATATCTGGGGTACTTACCCAAACCTGAAACAAACACCTTCATTCAAGCCTGCTTAGCCCTCAAGACTGTACCGACGTGCGTCAGAATCTCATGGGTCTCTGATCCAGAACGGACGCTGCAGCTAGCACGGTGAGGAGGACTTGTTGGTGGGAGAACAACACAGAGCAAGTACCTCTGCACCAGTCCACCGCCGGGGCTACGACCTTCCGGCTGAATACCATGCTGATCACGGAGTCTGAGTTTGGGAAACCACAACACGAAGTTGATGATCAGATGCCTGCCCAAGGCGGTCTGGGGACGAATTTTAGAGTGTTGTCAGCACGCGTCTCGATTCAGTATTTGACGACTAGTTGCCTGAGGCAACCATCTATTTAAGCAATCATAGACCAGTCAGTTTAACAAGTAATGAACATTAGCAATTCCAGTTTCTACGGACTACTCCCTTCAACATATAATGCTCATTTATTTCAACATTTACAGATCACTCACTTCAACAAATACTGATTATAATCTATTTCAGCCATTACAGACCAGTAACTTCAACATTCAAAGACCTGTGATTCCAGCTCTCAAAGACCAGTTATAATAGCGTAGAATATCGAGTCACTTCAGCAATAAAGACCGGTTATTTTCAGGGTTTAAAGACCATTTCTCCTCAACATTTGAATATCACTCGTCGCTTGAGCAAGTGAAACCCAATAATTTCTGCATCTAAAGATCAGTTATTCAAGTAACTAAAGAATGATAACTTCAGTGTTTGTCTTTTACTATGAAGCCTCATAGACGTAATCTTTTATTTTGTTTGCATTGGAGAAAGGAATCATCACATATGATTCAGAATGACATCGTTAAATATCTTTATTTTCAATGAATTACAGTGGCTTAGTTATCCGGCCTCTGTGTTAACCGTATCATTTTATGAGATTTTATAGAACGTCGATGTTGACAAATTGACTTCGAAATTGATTCGTCTTCACATCCATTTGGGAATGATCAAAACAGTTGGTAGGATGAAGAAATGTAGTTACATATCGTCCTCCCAGGCTACAAGATATCGTTTGACTGAATTTTGACAAGGGCTTCACGTCACGTTGGGTTCGTATGTGTCATTCAGTAACTAATGGATGTTGGTACTTGAGAGTGTACGTGCGTGGTAACCATACGCGGTTGGTTGACGACATTCGGCTGGGGAACTGGCATAGATGGCTTGAGAATAACATTATATATATCGACAAGTAAGCCATTACCTAGCGCACGTATGTCCCATCTTACTAGCAATATATCAGAATGTGGGTGCTATCAGCGTGAGCTATAGGGAAGAATGGTCTATGTAAAGACAAGGGTCCGTAGCGGGCCACGGTTGGCAAACTTTTAACAGTCACTACAACAATGGGTGGAGATGGGGAATTGCCATCGTGAAGAGGAGACATAAGATTGGTCAGCCACTCGAAAGACTATTCTGAACGTGAAGTCTCGTCTGGTTATAACCTCTCCCTGACGAGGTTTCACGAGAGGTCTTTGAGATGCACAACAAAGTCTAAATCTAAAAGTTTTTGTCTAATTTCGATGATGTTACCTCATCCCTAATAACACTGCGTCATTTGTGGTGATTATTATTCTCATTGCATTGCAGTCCTTCTCCATACCACAGTTCCTCACTGGACACGTTGTAGACAGTGAATGATATGTATGACGGCACGAGGAACGTTAACAGATCAGTCAGGACCATCCACGGCGAACGAGGTCAAGGGGCAAGCTATAACTCCCAGTCCAGAGGAGTCCCTGTCATTGTCGAGAGAGAGAGAGAGAGAGAGAGAGAGAGAGAGAGAGAGAGAGAGAGAGAGAGAGAGAGAGAGAGAGAGAGAGAGCTGATCTTCTCTTGTGATAAATCATGTGGGAACACGAGGGTTACCATCATACCCAACCTCTTATCACTAGCACCTGAGTGGGAGCCAATGATAAACTTAGAAACATATTCAGCGGGTTCTTGTACCTGCCAGTACCCAAGACTAAACTGAAGTCACACTGAGGTTATCACTCGTCTCGCTCATCATGCTAGCCATACTCTTTCGGATGAAGTCATGTGACGGATTATTGTTATCGAATGGCATCGTTCAGTACACATCAGCCCGGGGATGTTAATGCACCTAAGGCCCAACGAGGAGGTGGGTCGCCACAAGGCACCGTACGTGCTCATATCTGTAGTTCCAGCCAGATATATCAGCTAGGAGTCTTGCCTCGCCGGGAGGACAGACCAGCTGAAAGACGGAAAGGAATTCACAAAATCCTCACCAAAGTACTTTGTGAAGGACTGCGACGCTCGAAGTGCCACTAAACCACGTTATTAACCACAGCTTTTATGGCTCATTTTCTCTTTGCAGATGATGATATCTTTACCGCAACAGATGTTACTTATGGGATGCCTCACAAGTGTCCTAACATCCCAGATGTTGCTTCATACAGTGAGGAAACATGATCTTGTATCATTTATAAACATCTTGGTACACACTGCAGACAACTACTATATACGAACCGTGAAGACTTTAAATAGGAGTTCCATCAACATAGAGGCCAGCCAGTCACCATTTGCACACCAACCTTGACCAAAAGAAGTAATGAGAGTGGTAATTTTCTCTTAACCGCAGCAACACTCTCAACAGGAAACATTCCTCTGTAACGGAAGGAGCTTCACGCTCGGTCAACTGCTACTGCTGCCGCTTGGGAGTAACGTAAGATATACAGTCTCACTAAAGCGCATTGTTCACTTGTCCGGGAGCTTGAGGGATGAACCAAGATCCAATACGTGATAATCACCGTCCGTTGTTGCTAGCGAGTCCATATTTCCTTCCTGTCATCATCATCTTCCCCTACCCACATAAAGATAAAAAGTAAAAGAGAAAAGATATAATGGATCGCCTCATCATTCATATTACATGACATTGAGGAAAGACGTAAGCAGATATATATGAGTAAACGTGAGGCAACTCACGTACGTAAACGATCAGGTTACTGATCTATTTCCTTGAAGGTTGTATTCGTGAGTGGTTGTGACGCCGAGGCTCAGCACCACTATAGCCGTTATGTGGCTCCCTTGGTATGTATTGAAAGGCTGGAAACTTCTGTGGTGGGAAGTTTGGCTCTACAGGGGTTCAGACAGCACCAGAAAGACATGTTGATATCTATAGTGTCGAGGCAGTTGATGGAGCGCAAGCTAGAGCATAATGAGTGTAACCAGTAGTTCATGGGCTGTGAACTATAGATGACGGAGTGCAAGCTACAGCTGATGAAATGCAAGCTACAGCTAATGGCTTACAAGCTAAAGCTGATGGAGTACAAGCCAAAGCTGATGGAGTACAAGCTAAAGCTGTTGGACTACAAGATGCAGCCAATGAAGTGCAAACCATAACTGATAGACTGCAAACCACAGCTGGTGGACTGTGAACTACTGCTGATAGAGTGTCAACCACGGTTTATGAAGTGCGAACTACAACTGTTGGATTACAAGCTGCACCTGATAAAATACAAGCCACGCCTGGTGAGGTACAAGATACAGCTAGTACATTACAAGATGATGTCATTTCTTTTTTTTAGGGGAACATTAGTATTGGACAGTTGACAGAGAAATGGATATAATCCAGTGTGGTTGTAAGAGATGCAGGGATGGTGATTTGGGGGAGTCCTCCGGCTGGTTTGAAAATCAGTAATGAGACGACATAAAAGTATAAATACAGAGACTGTAGTACAAGAGAACCAGATGTAATGTACGAGTACTGGCGAGGAGTCCATATGGTGTGGTAGGTAAGTATGGGGTGGTGTTCGGTCAGTGAGATGTTTGAAGAAGATGATTTAAGTATCTGTGATGATTATATAAAAGTTATTAAGTCCTGAAGTGTCTGTGGTGTAGTTCACAGGTAGACGGGTTTTATACATCTACATCTGTTTGATATTTCGTCACTGAATCTCACATAGGATGTTGCTTGGTACGCGAGAAAATACCAACACGTTACTACAAGACAAGGTCACAGATCTCATACCAAGGCGATCGGTAATTTCATGACGCTATCACCTCCTTCAGAGAATCATAGCCACCTCTGAGGCAAATTGTTTTGTTCTGTTTTATGGTTTACGTGTGACTGAGTCAGATCATCACATGCTGAACGAGTACGTCTTCGAGGGCGCTGACACCGCTTCCTTGTTTGTACCAAGGCCTCACAAAGGAGCCCAGATGGCCTTAAATCCCCAAGGGCGACGGTGAAGTAAACCCATCTCGGTATCACAACCGACAGTAATAGATCAATTTCCTCGTATTTTTCCTTCCGTAACTCACAGTTACAACTGATTAATGGAACTAGATCAGGGTTTAGGCGAATGGCCACGCCCGTCACACCGATAGCACGGGACAAGACACAGCGCCACCGCGGCGCCCCTGACACAGCGGACCTACAGTAAACACTGCCGGGTTACTATATTTGTGCTTGTCCCGCGCGTACTAGGAAGCGAATTAATATTAACCCGCAAACATAGCAGACGACGTGAGGTGTGGCGTTCTGTGATAAGGTTCCTTAATGGCAGTAATTTACACGAACATCTTCTGTCACAGTTGAAGGCGTAAGTTTGACTGGACGGTGAGTCGTCAGTTTATCATTCTGTTCAAGAGGAGGCATTTACATATTGTTTGGTGCTTGAGGTAGAAAGAAAGAATACTGTCTAAAATTCATCTTGTTGACAAAGTTTGAAGTAAAGCTGGTAAGGACATTAGTATCTGTGGTAATGATGATAACAGCAACAACAACAACGACAGTAACAACAACAAGAACAATGATGATAATGATAATAATAATAATAATAATAATAATAATAATAATAATAATGATAATAATAATAATAATGATAATAATAATAATAAGAATAATAATAATAATGATAATGATGATAATAATAATGATAATAATAATAATGATAATAACAATAATAATAATAATGATAATTATGATAATGATAATGATGATAATGATAATGATACTGATATTGAAGTAAAATATTTGCCCACGAGTTTGCATCCATTATCACGAGTGAAATCAGACGAATCAAGTCTTAAGTAACTTAATACATCAAAGTTTTTGATGATTTTGATTACTTGTATTAGATCACTCCTTAACCTCTTTTCTTACCTCAATACATTCAAGTCATTTAATCTGTTCTCGAGGGAATCATCTTGGCTCGACGCTGAACCCCCTCCGTTCTGTCTGTCTTGTTTAGGTAGGGCGACCAAATCTGAGGACAATATTCAAGATGGGGACGAGCCAGTAAACTGCAAGGAGTGAGGATGATTTTCTTGGACTTAACGTCGAAGGCCCTACATATGAACCTAAGAAACATGTTCTCTCTTTTCACTGTTTGCGTGCAGTGCTTACTTGTTTTTTAAGTCACCAGAGATTATTACGCGCAAGTCTTTGTCCTTTGTTGCAGTTCAACAGAATCCATTCTCGTTTTTGCATTTATGGATATCAGAATTCGTTAGCCATGTTCGAGCCCAGTCCATCACTTTGCACACGTCACTTTGAAGCTGTAGATGTTCCAGTTAACTGAGATTCATTTCTTAGCTTTGTGTCATCGGCGAATTTTGATATCTTGCAATGCAGCCCATTATCAGTATCAATAATATATGGATGAGAAAGAGAACCGATTCCAAGACTGATCCTTGTGGCACCCCTTTTGTTACATCCAGTCATTCTGAGGCGTGACCATTTATCACGGTTCTTTGTTTTCGGCCAGTTAACCAATTTCCTATCCGTCCAAGCACAAACCCATCGGTGCCATACGACTTATTTTTTGCTATTAAACTTTCATGCGGAACCTTATCGAAAATCTAGATAGATGACATCAACAGCTTTACTTTCTTTATACACTTTAATTACAGCATATCAGAAATCAAGCAGATTTGTCAGACATGAGCGATTTCGTCGGAAACCACGCTGAGATTTGTTTGCCAAGTGGTGGTCCTCTGTATACTTTACAATTCTCTCTCGAAGGATGGTTTCCATAAGTGTTCCAATTCCAGACGTTAAGTTAACTGGACAATAATTTCCGGGCAATAACTTTTCAGAGTATCGGTTATACACTGGCAAACTTCCATTGATCTGCAACTCTTCTCGTTGCAATTGACACTCAGTTGGACAGTCTAAGGCTCAACTATCTCATTTTTCGCCTCTTTCATTGCCCTTGGGTAAAACTGATCAGGGCCTGCCGTTTTATCTACTTTTATTCCGTTTACTGCTGAGAATATTTATTAAACTTTTATGTCAGTTTGTCGAAGAAAGTTCTCCTCTCTCATCACTGACATGGACTGTGTCTTCGATCTTCAATACAGATGCAGAAAAGTCACTGAGATTTCTTGCCGTGGTGAGCTCATTGTTGTGATCCAAGTCACCATTTTCCGTAATCAATAGACCACTTGACAAGGTAATGACTCTCTTGCTTCAAACATAACTGTAAAAACTATTCTGAATCTCTTGTGCTATCCTCAGTATTATATGCTTCATGCTGACAGTTGCTTTGTCGAATGATTTTTTTACTTTCTTTACGTAATTTACAGAACTTGCTCTATCATGTTGGTCATTCATCTCTGACTATCTTTTCTATGAGCAGGTTTCTTAAACAACAGACATTTTTTCATTTCACCGATCCACCCTCTGGAATTCTTTCTTGCATGTATGTTCCCCCTACTGCTGTGAAGGATTTACTGAAGCTTTTCCAAGCTATTCTCACTTTGTTATCATTGACCCCATCATCCCAGATAAGCTTGTCAAGTGCAATGAGAACATCATTAAAATCTCCACCTTTGAAGTTGGGTATCATTTTTTTCCCTCGACTATCATGTTAACCATCATTATTACACGCTGCGCTGTGGGTGACCTCAAAGGTAATTTGGAGGTGACCAACTGTGCCAAACTTTTCTCCAACTTGACATTATCAAAGAGATCTTAATTTGCAATTAGAACTAAATCTAGTACATCTTCGTCACGAGTAGCTTATCAACGAATTGGATTAGGGCACTATGATAATCATGATGATAATGATAACTGAGAGATTACCTCAGTAAGTTTAGAGAGAGAACACATCTCCAAGAAATGAAAAGCAAAGATGAAAACCCGTTCCAGCTGGCGACACACAGGCAAAGGCAAGCGTTGGCGTCGTTCATTCCATAATGGCTTCTGTGTGTCTCCTGCACCTGACCCGTAGCAGCCAACAGGACCAGCCATGCGTGGATGGTTGGTGGGGGACTACGTAGTAAGTGGGAGAGGTGAGGAGTGTTGGAGTGAGGTGAGGGCCACACCTTCTCACACATGGCTGCCTACTAGAGAGCGTAACTCCGAAGGGAAGTTGGAAATTATCCTCTTGTAAACGAAGGCGTGGTTGAGGAGGTGTGGCTGACTCGCAGGTATGGTTAACTTGTAGTTGATCCGTCGGAGTGGCTAATTCGCATGTGTGATTGGCTGGCGGGTGTGGCTGACTAGAGGATATGGAGAATTGGAATATGTTGCTTGTCGAAGGTGCGTGACTGGAGACATTTCGAACTTAGTAGGTCAAGCTCTCTGTATCATTTAAGGGAGATCACGTTTGAAGTAGATAGGTTGAAATACATACGTTGTCTTCGCCTGCTTGATATGTAGAAAACCAGAGCATCGGCCTCTCTTTCTCCCTGTGGCGTTCCCGCAAGCGCTACAGGAGGACGGGATGACCTTGCAAGGGGAGGTCTCCCTCAGCGTTCGGTCCATGTGTGTCAGGTGTTCACGGGCAGCCGAGCTTGGCGGCCCGTTATGGTGCCGCTCGCTCCACCCTCATCATTCCCCAGGATGAACGGACACATCACGAACAATGACCACCCTTTGGTGAAGTCTGTGTCGGTTTAGTGAACTTTAGCTTATAAAGAACAATATTTTGCCGACTTGTGCATTCGTGTAACAGTAATCTAAGCAATAGCTAAACAGTCTTCCCCGAAGTACTCATGTTTGTTGATTTGTTTACGTTTACATCATCATTTACTGAATTAATCAGCTGAATCATGAGTTCCTTCGAACCTGTCAGTCTGGTGGGAAAAGCCACAACACACAGGAGCCGTGCGATGAGGTCGACAGTGGCCGCCAGAGGCGCTCCTTCACCCTCGACGCGCTCGGCTCCTCCCCGTCCACACATGGATCACTGTCATTTTACGGACTTGTGGGTTTGAAAACTTTAATTTCCTTCCTTTCTGAGCGACTTACTGTCACCTTACAATGGACGCGGGTGTATTTAATCGCTCCATACGACTCTGTTAACATGATCTATGAATTGCTTCTTATTTGTTTTGGTGCTTATTGTGTGTTTGCTTCTTCTCAAAAGAAAATATGCATATTTTCGTCATTCGTCTTACACCAAGATGTCGTCAGCTAACAAGCTGTCTTCGAATAAATCTTTTTTACCAACAAAGTCCAGGAGTTTTACGTGCTGTTTACAAACTCTGCCGTGACGATGTGGAATCTCTGGACGGAAGTGATAAACATCTTTTTGAAAGTAAGAGTTTTGCTGAGGTAGAAAGGTGATGAGAAATAAAAATAGATATCAGATATTATGTCAAAAGAACGAATACATAAAATGATGGTTCGTCAGCGACATTGTCAAGTCATTTGAAAAATAGCCACAACAAAAGTACTTTTATTGCAAATGCGCTGCGTTAGGTGAGGACACGTGAAGGAAAATCAACAAACCACTGTGTAAGAACCCTCGGCCTTGAGAGCTTGCTGAATTGTCATTTGAATGTCATTTGCAGGGAGGGTGGAGCCGGTTGCATATCCAGTAGATTAAGCACAGTTGAGAGACAACGGTGTGGCCGAGAACAGCTAGACAGACGCATATTACCAACAAGGTCAACGTTGATGACAGTGCTACCATGTCGGTCTCGTACTGCAGCTTCCCGAGCCGTGACGCGTAGCCGCGCTGGAGTACCTCGTGTTTATGGTGGCAAGAAATCAATCACAGGGAAGCCAGTTGCCCGGATCAACACTGTGGCGGTGCAGATATGTGTAGATGTTATGAATCAGTTGTTCTCGTAAACACATGATTATAATCAGACTCATACATTGTGCACACGCACACTGTCACAAAAGATGACGCACACACACATACACACACACACACACACACACACACACACACACACACACACATACACACACACACTCACACACACACACACACACACACACACACACACACACACACACACACACACACACACAGCTGTGGTCCCAGCCAGAGGACGTGGCCGGCTTCGTGAGTGTTGCAGGAGTTTCATTAAGAGAGAAGGGACTTCTTGGGCAGGAATTGTATGTGTGCGCGCGTGTGTGTGTGTGTGTGTGTGTGTGTGTGTGTGTGTGTGTGTGTGCGCGTGTGCGTGTGTGTGTGTGTGTGTGTGTGTGTGTGTGTGTGTGTGTGTGTGTGTGTTGGTGTGGTGTTGGAAGATAAATGTTTGAAGACAATATGTAATGTGAGATGGTTTGAACGAGTAAGTAATGAAAGGGGAAGGGGAGGTGTGACCATAAAACTTGTGTGGTTGAGGGGGCAGGAGAGGGTTTGCTGAAGCAGTTTAGAACATATGGAGAGAATGAGTAGGGAAAGGTTGACGAAAAGGATATTTGTGTCGCAAGTGGAGGGAATTGGGAGAATGGGGCGACGAAAATGGAGATGGAAGGATGTAGTGAAAATGATTTAGAGCGATGGTGGCCTGAACATTCAGGAGGGCAAAAGGCGTGCACGGGATAGACTGAACTGGAACGATGTAGTATATCGGGGTCGACGTGCTGTCATTGGACTGAACCAGGGTATTTGAAGCGTCTGGGGTAAAACATAGAAAGGTCCGTGGGGGCCTGGTTGCAGACAGCTAAAAAATGGACGTAAACGTATATGGCCATTCTTCGACATTTCCTGGCGCTAACTTATTCATGCGGTGAACGAGGTGATAGTATGAAGGTGAAATCGCACTTCAGTAGGAGTTCATACAATTATATTTAACATTTGATTTTTCTATACATGTGGCACGATATGTTTCGTAGAGACAATCCACTTCATCAGGTGCTAGTGTTTAACAACTCTATTTAAATCCCAACATCACACTTGATTCCCACCGTCCAACACCAATGTTTACAGACACGTGTAGAAAAATTGCATGTTAAATGATATTGTATGAACTCCTACTGAAGTGCGATTTCACCTTCATATATATATATATATATATATATATATATATATATATATATATATATATATATATATATATATATATATATATATATATATATATATATATATATATATATATATATATGTATATATATATATATATATATATATATATATATATATATGTATGTGTATATATATACATATTGGAAAGGATCACAGTTTTGCGCGTGACCAAGATATTCCTATGAGTCCGCGGGGAAAATGAAACACGAAAAGTTCCCAAGTGCACTTTCGTGTAATAATCACACCAATGTATGCTCATATATCCATTATTACATATCTCAACATGACAGAGTTAAATTATCATCATTTCAATCTATGTCCCTTAGGGCATTACGTATTTGCAGTCCAGAGTTTATTGATGATGAGTTTGAGAAGATATATTCTACTGGATCTAAGTTAAAGTATCCTAGATCTTTCATTGATAAATCCCTTAAGTTAGCAAAGAAATCATTTTATAGATTTGAGCCCAAACCTCCCATTGACACCAAGAATCTTTTAGTTCTCCCTTTTAATAATAATTTCACTTTGCTTCCAAGTTGCTTAAATCCTTTAATGTAAATGTTGCCTTTAGCAACAATAATACTATAAAGAATATTTTAATCAGGAATTCACCAGAAAATTCTCATGGTTGCATCTATAAAGTTCCTTGTGGAAACTGATAAATTTTATATTGGTCAGACTGGTAAGGATCTTTCTGTTAGACTTAAGCAACATAAATATAGTATAAAAACGGGACAAGAATCAAATGCCTTGTTTAATCATGTTAAAACTATGATCATTGTATTGACTGGAGTAACGCCATCTCAGTTGTTAACTCTAACTCTATTACCAAGAGAAATATCATTGAATTTTCTATTATTGAATACACAAAGAATGATAATCTTAATATTAGTGATGGTCTATACAAATTAGATAACTTTATTGTTGATAAGATTTGAAAAATGATAAGTTTATGAACGCTCGTTGTATGTTTTGGACAATCACATGTTTACCAAATGGCGTCCTAGCTTCGTCTCTTCGATGTATATCAACTGACTGTTATATTTCTCTCCTTTGTCTCCCCTGATAATGTGATTATTACTTTTCGTGTTTCATTTTCCCCGTGGACTCATAGGAATATATATATATATATATATATATATATATATATATATATATATATATATATATATATATATATATATATATATATATATATGTATATATATATATATATATATATATATTTTTTTTTTTTTATGCTTTGTCGCTGTCTCCCGCGTTTGCGAGGTAGCGCAAGGAAACAGACGAAAGAAATGGCCCAACCCACCCCCATACACATGTATATACATACGTCCACACACGCAAATATACATACCTACACAGCTTTCCATGGTTTACCCCAGACGCTTCACATGCCTTGATTCAATCCACTGACAGCACGCCAACCCCGGTATACCACATCGCTCCAATTCACTCTATTCCTTGCCCTCCTTTCACCCTCCTGCATGCTCAGGCCCCGATCACACAAAATCTTTTTCACTCCATCTTTCCACCTCCAATTTGGTCTCCCTCTTCTCCTCGTTCCCTCCACCTCCGACACATATATTCTCTTGGTCAATCTTTCCTCACTCATTCTCTCCATGTGCCCGAACCATTTCAAAACACCCTCTTCTGCTCTCTCAACCACGCTCTTTTTATTTCCACACATCTCTCTTACCCTTACGTTACTTACTCGATCAAACCACCTCACACCACACATTGTCCTCAAACATCTCATTTCCAGCACATCCATCCTCCTGCGCACAACTCTATCCATAGCCCACGCCTCGCAACCATACAACATTGTTGGAACCACTATTCCTTCAAACATACCCATTTTTGCTTTCCGAGATAATGTTCTCGACTTCCACACATTCTTCAAGGCTCCCAGAATTTTCGCCCCCTCCCCCACCCTATGATCCACTTCCGCTTCCATGGTTCCATCCGCTGCCAGATCCACTCCCAGATATCTAAAACACTTCACTTCCTCCAGTTTTTCTCCATTCAAACTCACCTCCCAATTGACTTGACCCTCAACCCTACTGTACCTAATAACCTTGCTCTTATTCACATTTACTCTTAACTTTCTTCTTTCACACACTTTACCAAACTCAGTCACCAGCTTCTGCAGTTTCTCACATGAATCAGCCACCAGCGCTGTATCATCAGCGAACAACAACTGACTCACTTCCCAAGCTCTCTCATCCCCAACAGACTTCATACTTGCCCCTCTTTCCAATATATATATATATATATATATCCTCAAGAGTGACAACCTATATGTGCATGAGTTTCATATTACGTGTGTGTGTGTGTGTGTGTGTGTGTGTGTGTGTGTGTGTGTGTGTTTGTAAGCGTGTTTGCTTTTATGTGTACGTTTGTTTATGTGCATGTGTGCATTCATGTGTATATATATGCAAATATGATCTACCGATAAATTCACACCGTTTGAGCTGAGTCAAGAGAAAGAGAACAATAACCCGTCACAGCCATTGGCCTGCCACTCACTGATGCAATGTTGGAGTCAGTCATGCAGTCGGAGAGCATTGGTTCCTCTTGTCGAAGTTCGCTGCTCCCAGGCAGTAAGTAATGCGCTGTTATGGAGAGTTTTGGAGCTCTGGACACTCAGATTAAAACAATTGTTTGTATTGTCTTGAATTACAAATTGTCTGACGTACAGAATATGACATTCTTCGACTGAAACGATGAGAATGATATTTCTTACACCTGAACTTGATTACGGTTTATATATATATATATATATATATATATATATATATATATATATATATATATATATATATATGATTAGGATAGTTTCACGAGGGCTACGCACATGTGTTCATAAGAAGGATCAGCAGAGAACAAAAGAAATGTACGATTAAATTGACCATTGCGACGCACAAGGTGACATCACCCTGTGTCCGTCCGTTGTGGACATCTGAGGACAAGATTACGGCAGAGAATGGCCAGCGTGTCCATGAAATGGGGGGGGAGGGGGGTACCACCACACGTCCGCTTTGAAAATGTGGAGCCATTGCTCAAGAGAGAGCGATCAGTGTGTGATACCAACAGATTCGCCACAGAACCACTGCATCACTAAAGAACGATCTCTCGTGAACTGTGGTGTGGGCTATGATAGGTTCATCTTACAATAATCTTCATCGACCACGAATTTCTCTCTCGATTTCACGCAAGTTTACCATGGAACCTAGAAATGCAGCATCTGCCTGGAGGTTTATTGCCTGGAGGTTTATATATATATATATATATATATATATATATATATATATATATATATATATATATATATATATATATATATATATATATATCTCCCTGGGGATAGGGGAGAAAGAATACTTCCCACGTATTCCCTGCGTGTCGTAGAAGGCGACTAAAAGGGGAGGGAGCGGGAGGCTGGAAATCCTCCCCTCTCACTTTTTTTTTTAATTTTCCAAAAGAGGGAACAGAGAAGGGGCCCAGGTGAGGATATTCCCTCAATGGCCCAGTCCTCTGTTCTCAACGCTACCTCGCTAATGCGGGAAATGGCGAATAGTATGAAAGAAAAAAGAATATATATATATATATATATATATATATATATATATATATATATATATATATATATATATATATATATATTTATATATATATCTCCCAACATCACATTTGGTTCCCGCCGCCCAACACCAATATCTCTAGGCCAAGCACTGTCTGCTTTGTCTGGTCGTGAACCTTCTAAGGGAGAGTGATTAAGGGGAGTCAGGTGGCGGGGATTGACCTGCGTCGCTGGGTGCGTCTTGAATAACTTTTTTTAATGTTTTTAGGTTTTGTCAGTTTTCTCATAATTATTTGGTTAAACTAGGGTGGGCTCTAAAGTTGCCCGGGAGGACATTAAAGTTCTGAGTATTAGCAATCAAAACAGATTCAATGACGTTACATGTGGCATAATCAGCAGAGGGGTATGGAATAACGGGAATTTCAAGATCTATGAGGGGATCATTTTCATGACAATGTTTAAGCAATCGCATTTTTGTGACCATCCCTTCGTAGTAAATGTCTGTGCCAATAACACCTCTCCGTTACATCCTTACCAATCTGGCCTACATAATTACTTTTACATGCCTTGCATTTGACGGCGTATACACTCCTAATTGTTGCATGTTTTGCCTTACTATTTATCAAGGTCTTGGTGATTGTTTTATTGTACCAGACCTCCTTTGATCACTCTCGCTTACAGGGGTTACAGCCAGACAACGCAGACAGTGCTTGGTCTAGAAAGATTTGTGTGGATGCCAGGACTCAAGTGTGATGTTGGGACTTAAATAACTTTAAGTAATGGCACCTGATGAGCTGGATTATATCCACGAAACATGTCTTGCCATATGTACAGAAAAATTCTATGTTAAATAGAATTGTATGAGCTCCTACTGAAATGCGACTTCATCCTCATACTATCCTTACGGACAGGTGGGATCATCATATGTATCTATCTAACAATCTCTCTCTCTCTCTCTCTCTCTCTCTCTCTCTCTCTCTCTCTCTCTCTCTCTCTCTCTCTCTCTCTCTCTCTCTCTCTCTCTCTCTCTCTCTCTCTCTCTATATATATATATATATATATATGTTGGAAAGGATATCAACGGACTGTTATATTTCTCTCTTGTGTCTCCCCTGAGGATGTGATTATCACATGAAAGTTCACTTGGGAATTTATCGTGTTTCATTTTCCCCATGGAAACATACGAAAGAATGGCCCAACCCACCCACATACACATGCATATGCATACACGTCCACACACGCACATATACTTACCTATACATTTCAACGTATACATATATATATATACATACACAGACATATACAGACATATACATGTACGATATTCATACTTGCTACCTTTATTCATTCCCATCGCCACCCCGCCACACATGAAATGGCAACCCCCTCTTCTGCTCTCTCAATCACACTCTTTTGATTACCACACATCTCTCTTACCCTTTCATTACTTACTCGATCAAACCACCTCACACCACATATTGTCCCCTATCCTTGGGGATAGCGGAGAAAATCCCTGGGGATAGGGGAGAAGAAATACTTCCCACGCATTCCCCACGTGTCGTAGAAGGCGAATAAAGGGGACGGGAGCGAGGGGCTAGAAACCCTCCCCTCCTTGTATTTCAACTTTCTAAAAGGGGAAATATATATATATATATATATATATATATATATATATATATATATATATATATATATATATATATATATATATATATATATATATTTTTTTTTTTTTTTTTTTTTTTTGCTTTGTCGCTGTCTCCCGCGTTTGCGAGGTAGCGCAAGGAAACAGACGAAAGAAAATGGCCCAACCCACCCCCATACACATGTATATACATACGTCCACACACGCAAATATACATACCTACACAGCTTTCCATGGTTTACCCCAGACGCTTCACATGCCCTGATTCAATCCACTGACAGCACGTCAACCCCGGTATACCACATCGATCCAATTCACTCTATTCCTTGCCCTCCTTTCACCCTCCTGCATGTTCAGGCCCCGATCACACAAAATCTTCTTCACTCCATCTTTCCACCTCCAATTTGGTCTCCCTCTTCTCCTCGTTCCCTCCACCTCCGACACATATATCCTCTTGGTCAATCTTTCCTCACTCATTCTCTCCATGTGCCCAAACCATTTCAAAACACCCTCTTCTGCTCTCTCAACCACGCTCTTTTTATTTCCACACATCTCTCTTACCCTTACGTTACTTACTCGATCAAACCACCTCACACCACACATTGTCCTCAAACATCTCATTTCCAGCACATCCATCCTCCTGCACACCACTCTATCCATAGCCCACGCCTCGCAACCATACAACATTGTTGGAACCACTATTCCTTCAAACATACCCATTTTTGCTTTCCGAGATAATGTTCTCGACTTCCACACATTCTTCAAGGCCCCCAGAATTTTCGCCCCCTCCCCCACCCTATGATCCACTTCCGCTTCCATGGTTCCATCCGCTGCCAGATCCACTCCCAGATATCTAAAACACTTCACTTCCTCCAGTTTTTCTCCATTCAAACTCACCTCCCAATTGACTTGACCCTCAACCCTACTGTACCTAATAACCTTGCTCTTATTCACATCAACTCTTAACTTTCTTCTTTCACACACTTTACCAAACTCAGTCACCAGCTTCTGCAGTTTCTCACATGAATCAGCCACCAGCGCTGTATCATCAGCGAACAACAACTGACTCACTTCCCAAGCTCTCTCATCCCCAACAGACTTCATACTTGCCCCTCTTTCCAAAACTCTTGCATTCACCTTTCTTTCATACTATTCGCCATTTCCCGCGTTAGCAAGGTAGCGTTAAGAACAGAGGACTGGGCCTTTGAGGGAATATCCTCACCTGGCCCCCTTCTCTGTTCCTTCTTTTGAAAAAAAAAAAAAAAACGAGAGGGGAGGATTTCCTGCCCCCGCTCCCTCCCCTTTTAGTCGCCTTCTGCGACATGCAGGGAAGTATTCTTTCTCCCCTATCCCCAGGGATAATATATATATATATATATATATATATATATATATATATATATATATATATATATATATATATATATATATATTTATATATATATATACATATATATATATATATATATATATATATATATATATATATATATATATATATATATATATATATATATATATATATTTATATATATATATATATATATATATATATATATATATATATATATATATATATATATATATATATATATATATATATATATATATATATATATATATTGGAAAGGATTACAATTTTGCGCATGATCAAGATATTCCCATGAGTCCACGGGGAAAATTAATCACGATAAGTTCCCAAGTGCACTTTCGTGCAATAATCAGATCATCAGGGGAACACAAGAGAGAAATATAAGTCAGTTGATATACATCGAAGAGACGAAGCTAAGACGCCATTTGGTAAACATTTTTAGAGGAAGAGCGAGAAATACTTTTATATGAAAAATAAAATAAGATAATAGTTTACTTGTAATTCATAGTTAACGTCATACTACATTATATTATTCATTCGACCATAATCTTATGATTATGAGGAGATTGATCTCAAAATATTTCCCTCTTCCACACCATAATTTATCTTCATCGCAAATTTCATTATAAATGGGGGATAACAGGAGAAAGAAAACTACCTATGTATCTCTTATATGTAGTGTGAGGCGACTATCAGGGACGGGGTCTTGTTCTTCAAGGCTCGGGCTGTGATGTCTGGATGTTCGTGGCTGAAAACAGAATATAAAGAAGGTAGAGGCAGGTTCCATGTTTGAGGTGAGAAACCTGAATATGATGGTTCTGAAGGAAACAGAAGTGAAGGGGAAGAGATCAAGGGGACGGAAGATGTTCTGTGAGAAGACAAAAGTAAAAGAATTGGTGGCCCTGGCGGTGAAGAACGAGCTGAGAAACTGTGTGAAAGAGTGAGATAGTAAGTTCAAGATTACTATGGGGTTAGATTGAAGGTAAATTACAACAGGCAGATGATAGCGCTTATGTTATGCACCTGGAAGTGAGAGAGGTGAAGATGAAAGGAATGTTTCATTAGGGGAGTTGAGTGTCTGCTCTGGCTGTTCTGATGCAAGGGAGCGCATCCTGTTGTTAATGGATTTAAATGCAAGGATGATGGCTTGGCGATTGAGGGTATAACTAGGAGACGGTAGATCTTTGGTGTGGATGAGGATGGAGAGAACTTGTCAAGTGGTGAGCTGAGACAGGAATAAATGTTTTGAAAAAAGATGAATACATAATATACATGTGTGAGTTGGGCTTGAGTTCAATGCACATAACTGGATTATGCTCACATCAAAATCACGCATGTGAATATGATGAGAGGGGCTGCAGGTGGAATTCCAGGAAGAGAGGAAATGACATATGTGTGAAGGAAGTGGTTAAGGTGACATACCAAGTTGAGTTTAAGTGAAGAATGGCATAGAGTGTGAGTGATACAAACCAAGGAAGTGGAAGAAGAGAGGAAGGATTTTAAGGTATCAGCGCTTAATGTGCACTTTAAGTGTGTGACATCGGAAGCTAGGATGTATATAACAAAAGGTGATGAGTGATGGAATGAGTAGGTTAACTCGTCAGTGAGAGAGAAGAGTGAGGAGTATGAACAATACTTGGAAGGAAGTAGTGCTAGAGAGTGGTAGGAGTGCAAGAGAAGAGCAAGAGATCAAGAGAAAGGTGCAGGTGCTGGAAAATAAAGCAAATAAGATATGGGGTGAGAGACTATCGATGAACGTTAGGGATATAAAGAAAATGTTTAACAACGAAGTGAATAGTTTGAGGAGAACACGACAACAGAAGAGGAAGGAGGAAAGTGATGGGAAAGTGGTGACAGATAAAGACGTGAGGAAATGATCGAGTAAGTATTTTGATGGGCTGCTGGATGTATTAGATGACAGGAAAGCTTAGATGCTATTTTTGGGAGGAGGTGAGATGCGGGGTGAAAGTCTTGGCGAATGTTAAGTAGATAGGAGTTCGTGAAAGGCTTGCATGAGATGAAGTGTGGCAGAGCAGCAGGAGTGAAGTGCATTACAAGTAAGATTCTCAAAAAGGTGGATGACTGTGTTGTTTCTTGCTCAGTCAAGCTGTTCGACGTTTGTATGGCCAAAGGTGGGCTGCAAGAGGACTTACACAAAGCATGTATAGTGGCGATGCATCAAGATGTGGCGGAACAAAAATGAATACTCGAACTACAGAGGCACAAGTTCTTTAAGTGTACGTACCTGGTAAGGTTTATGGGAAAGTGGTGATAGAAAGGGTGGTGGCATGTGCTTAGCATCTGAATGGGGAAGAGAAATGCAGCTTCAGGAGTGGTAGAATATGTGTCGACTAAATGTCTGCTTTGGAGAGTATGCGAGAAATACTTGGATGACTTTAAGGAATGTTGTCTTTATGGATATGGAAAAAGCGTATGAGTGTAAGACAGAGGTACCCTGAGGAAGGTGTTACGAATGTATGGTGTGAAAGGAAAGCCGTTGATTGCACTGAGTTGTTTTTACTGAGAGAATATAAGAGGATGTGCGGTTTTCTGTGAAGGTAGATATGCGTCAAAGGTTTATAAATTCATCATGGCTATTTCATCAGTTCATGGATAGGATGGTAAGAAGGGTAAATGAGAAGATCTTGGAGCGTGAGTCGGGTCTACAGTAATATAGGGATATGGAGCTTTGGAGATGAATCATTTGATGTTTACAGGCATGTCTCTGGCAGCAGACTTGAGGGTGAAACTCCTGACGCTCGTGTCAGAGTTTGGGAGGGCGTGGGAAAGAAAGAAGCCAAGTTGAATAATCTGAATGAAAGTTTGAATGGAGAAGGTGTGGAGGAAGTGGAATGCTTTGGATACCTGGGTAATGGATATGAAAGCAGATGTAACCATGTAAGCTGAAGTGAAATAAGCTGGAAGAAGAGGTTATGGTTTTGGATGCACTAAGGTGCGTGTGGGAGGAGCCATTGTCATAAGGGCAAAAATGATTACGTTCGAATGCATAACAGACACAACAGTGTTTTATGGAAATGAATCTCGGGTCTTCCATGTAAAGGAAAAGAGGAAAGTGGACGAGTTGTAAGTAAAAAAAAAAAATACAGCACGAGTATATTTTACCTTAACTGTGCCTGAATGAATAAATTCTCAGTTATGAATAGTAGTTTTGCTGAAACGTGATACATTTTAATGTAAATTGGGATAAAATACTCGACGAAAACAAAAGATTTTACCTAACCTTCCGATGTTCAACAGATGTTACTTGTTTTTTTTTTTTGATAGATTTAGGTTAGAATACCGTTGTATTACAATGATGTTCAATACATATCTGCATAATATAATACTTTCACGGAATTAAAATACTTTTGCTGAAATGATGTACTATTACAGTGGAAGTGGAATATAATCATGACGAAAACAATCGACTTTCGCTATCTTTCGTTGTTTAAAAGATGTTAACGCAGTCGCTTTTCGAATGATTTTCAACCAAAAAAAACAGTTGTATTACAATAATTTTCTATCCTAATTGACTTGAATAAATACTTGAATGTAAATGCACAATATTTTTGCTGAAGCCACCTGCGTTTCAGTGTGAAGTGCCATGATAATAAATGGGAAACAATTTGCCTTTGGCGTTAGGTGATTCATACTCTGTGAACCTCAGTTTATAGGAATTGTGTTTTTCTTTAGCGAGGATTTTCTAAAATGAATTTATTTGCCATAAGATATGATGTCTTATTATCCAAATTAGTTGTTTTATTATCCTCAAGAACTTGGGTCAACCTATACATGAGGCATATCATAAATTAATGATTTCGCAACCTAAAATCAAGGGTCGACTTATACACGAGGTAAACCTATAGAGGAGTATATACGGTATATCCTTTATTCATAGTAGCCTATACCCTGTTCACTCAGATCTGACAGCTGTGTGGACACAAAGCTTGGCTGTTATTGGTGGAGTCAAACAGGTGAAGGATGTGCGTGGATTATGGTGCTTCATTACCCTAATTTGTTGTTCCAGTACACGAGACATATAAATAATTCTTTTTTCAGCCAAAAATCAAGGGTCGACCTATACACGAGGTAGATCTATAGACGAGTGTATATGGTATATTCTTCATTCATAATAGCCTATACCCTGTTCACTCAAAACTGATATATGGTTGGACACAAAGTCAGCTGGTGTTGTCATATTTCTGGAAACTAAGAACCAAGACAGTAAGAGTATAAACATAATTTCAACGTACTGTAATATCAAAGGATGCTTAGGAAGGGCTGATGTAAGGGCAAAGCCTCCAGAACCAGTGCTCTGCCGTATCAGACAGACGGTACGTGTTTTTCGAATCTTTTTCTGTTAAATGCCTGAGGGCAATATGGAGACTAATCACATAAAGAGTAACAGTATTAGAAATATGCATGGCAATAAGTGCAGTCTTATCTAAAAGGCCACCTAAGGCTTGTTGAAACAACTCAGGCATATGGAAAAGGTGAATGAAGAGAGACTGACTAAGAGGCTACTAAGAAGGGGATGAAAAGATGGGGTGATAAAGACTTTAGGGTATCGGGGCCTGAACATCTACGAGAAATTCAATAAAGAAACTCAATCCACTCAGAAACAGGCCTGATCAAGAAAGACTCAGAAACATTAGATGACTTTTCTTAAAAAGCTCAAATTTTCAGATCTACTTGGTTTTCAGAATGTTAAATAATTTCGAATACATCACGTACAGAAATTTTTTTCACCTTAGATAAAAATCCAGTGACTAGAAATAACGGTATGGGAGATGGCCAGTGGAGACCCCGTTGCACACCAACGTGAGACGAAGGGTATTCGAGTACATAGTATTCTAATAGTCATATCCCAATTAGGGGCGATCATAGCCTAGCGGTAGCGCTCCCACCTGTTGCACAGGGGTCCCGAGTTCGATCCTGGTTGTTGGAGGTTTGCATGTCCTATGAAGGTGCGCGTTCATGTGCACTTTGTTCGTATGTATATATATGTATATATATATATATATATATATATACATATATTATATAAGCTTAAGCTAGGCACTCATTTCACCGATTAAATCCCAAAGGTATCCACCTGAACTGACGGTGGACTGACTGCCGCAACTAGGATTCGAACATGTGTGCTCAACCCTGGGAGGCCCGTGAATGCAAACTTCACAACCTTTACGAGCAAGTCTGTAGACTGAAGTATGTATGGATGGGCTGTATCACTGTATCATGTACCGCTGAAACAAATCAATCAACATATATATATATATATATATATATATCAATTATGCTTGATCGCCGTTTCCTGCGTCAGTGAAGTAGCACCAGGAAACAGAGGAAGAACGGCCCCCACACGTACATATACATATCAACGTTTACACATATACATACATATACATATCAACATTTACACATATACATACATATACATACACATACATAGATATAGACATATATACACTCGCACATATTCATACCTGTTTCCTATATCCACCCCTTCACACAGCAATCAGCATCGCTACCCCATCTTCAACTAGGTAGCACAAGGAATACAGACAAAAAAGGCCACATTCGCTCACACTCAGTCTCTAGCTGTCAGTCAAGGCGGCGGGTTTGGGTGGTATTGCAGTAGAATTCATTGATAAAAAGGACTGTTGTTGACTGGTTGACAAGGATATTCATTGTATGTATGGATCATGGTGAAGTGCCTGAGGATTGGTGAAATGCATGCATAGTGCCATTGCGCAAAGGTAAAGGGGATAAAGATGAGTGTTCAAACTACAGAGGCATAAGTTTGTTGAGTATTCCTGGGAAATTATATGGGAGGGTATTGAATGAGAGGGTGAAGGCATGTACAGATCATCAGATTGGGAAAGAGCAATAAGGTTTCAAAAGTAGTAGAGGATGTGTGGATCAGGTGTTTGCGTTGAAAAATGTATTGAGAAATACTTAGAAACACAGATGGATTTGTATGTAGTATTTATGGATCTGGAGAAGGCATATCATAGGGTTAATATAAATGCTTTATGAAGGTTTTAAGAGTATATGGTACGGGAGGTAAGTTGTTAGAAGCAGTGAAAAGTTTTTACAAAGGATGTAAGGCATGTGTGCGAGTTGGAAGAGAGGAGAATGATTGGTTCCCAGTAAATGTCGGTTTGCGGCAGGGGTGACTGATGTCACCATGGTTATTTAATTTGTTTGTGGATGGGGTGGTTAGGAAGGTAAATGTAAGAGTTTTGGAGAGAGGGGCGAGTATGCAGTCTTTTATGGAAAAGAGTCTGGGAAATGAGTCAGTTGTTGTTCGCCGATGATACAGCTCTCGTTGCTGATTCGGGTGAGAAACTGCAGAGGTTGGTGATTAAGTTTGGAAAAGTGTTTGAAAGGAGAAAGTTGAGAGTAGATGTGGATAAGAGCATCTTTATTAGGTTTAGTAGGCTTGAAGGAATTGAATGTAAGTTCGAACGGAGAAAAATTGGAGGAAGTGAAGTGTTTTAGATATCTAGGAGTGGACTTAGCTGCCGATGGAACCATGGAAGTGGAAGTGAGTCACTGAGTGGGGTTGGGGCGAAGAATTCGGGAGCTATGAAGAATATGTGGGAGGTGAAAACGTTATCTCGGAAAGCAAAAAATGGGTATGTTTGAAGGAATAATAGTTCGAACAATGTTATATGGTTGCGAGGCATGGGCTATAGATAAGGTTGTACGGAGGAGGGTGGATGTGTTGGAAATCAAATGTTTGAGGACAATGTGTGGTGTGAGAGGGTTTGATCGAGTAAGTGATGAAAGGGTAAGAGAGATGTGTGGAAATAAAAATAGTGTGGTTGAGAAAGCAGAAGGTGTTTTGAAATGATTTGGACATATGGACAAAATGAGTGAGGGAAGATTGACAAAGAGGTTATATGTGTCTGAGGTGGAGGGAACGAGAAGTGGGAGACCAAATTGGAGGTGGAAAGATGGAGTGAACAAAGTTTTGAGCGTTCAGGGCCTGAACATACAGGAGGGTGAGAGGCATGCAAAGAATGGAGTGAATTGGAACGATGTGGTATGCCGGGGTCGACGTGCTGTCAATGGACTGAACCAGGGCATGTGAATAGTCTGGGGTAAACCATGGAAAGGTGTGTGGGGCCCGGATGTGGATAGGGAGCTGTGGTTTCGGTGCATTACACATGGCAGCTAGACACACACACACACACACACACACACACACACACACACAAACGCATAAACACACAGACACACACACAGACACACACACACACATACACACACACACACACCATCAACACTCCTTCAGTGGTGTACGTAATGACAGGGAGCCGGAAGCACACCGAACGGCCGGCCACCTCATTACCTCCCATCAATCTGGCAACCTCAGGGTTCGACAGTTGATGATGGATGTGAGACAAATTCCATTATAAAGTATCACAATGAAATTCCCTTGACGAAAGAACGTATCAGACAGGCTAACATGATACCCATGGACATGGTTAAGATAATAAGACAAATTGACTACCAGCAAGTCTTATCAAATTCCTCCTTTATCTCTGGCACCGTAAATCCAAAATGAGAGATAAGATGGGATATCACAATTTGGATTCGTTGCCCCAGTAACTCTAGGTTAGGTTTGATGGAGAGACTGTGTGTTGCACGGATCAGTAGCCTCTCGCTGGGTCTACCATGATATCAGTAT
>NC_092236.1:45844967-45862467 GCF_036320965.1 Panulirus ornatus | reverse complement strand
AATAAAAAACAAGGTTATTAGGTTAAACAGGGTCGAGGGACTACGTAGCTGGGATGTAAGTTAGAACAGAGAATAATTGAAGGAAGTGAAGTATTTTAGATATCTGGGAGTGGACTTTACAGGGAATGGTATCATGGAAGCGGAAATGAGTCATAGGGCTGAAGATGGGGCGAAGATTCTTGGAGCAATGAAGAATGCGTGGAAAGGGAGAACGTTATCTGAGAGAGCAAAAATTGGTATGTTTGAAGTGATAACAGTACCAGTGATATTATATGGTTGTGAGGCATGGGATATAGTTAGGGTTGTGCGGAGGAGGGTGGATGTGTTGTCGACAATCTGTGGCGTTAGACTGATCGAGTAAATGATGAAAGGGTAGGAGAGATGTGTAGCAGTAAAGGAGTGTGGTTGCGAGAGCAGAAGAGGGTGTATTGAAATGAATTGGACATATGGAGAGAATGAGCGAGGAAAGGTTGACAAAGAGGATATGTGTGTCTGAAGTGGAGGGAGCAAGGAGAACAGGGAGACCAAATTGTAGATGGAGGGATGTAGTGAAAAAGAATATTTGAGCCATTGGGGAATGAACAAGCAGGAGGTTGAAAGGCGTGCACGGAATAGAGTGAATTGGAACGATGACTTATACTGGAGTCGACATGCTATCAGTGGACTGCACCAGGGAGTGTGAAACGTCTGGGATAAATCATGGAAAGGTCTATGGGGCCTGCGTATGGATTGGGAGCTGTGGTTTTGGTGCATTACACATCACAGCGAGAGAATGAATGTGAACGGATGTAGCCTTTCTTCGTCTCTTTCGTGGCGCTACCCCATTGACGCAGAAGGTGGTGATCGGGTATGGGGGAAGAGAAGAGAACGTATTTTTTATCTTTTTCCTTTCCTTCATGCGTTTTGTTGTATTTTGTGGGGCGGGGTTGCGTCAAGAATGGATAAAGGCGAGCAGGTATAAATATATATATGTATTCATATGAATATGCATGTGTATGCACACGCATATGTATGTGTATGCATATCATATATATATATATATATATATATATATATATATATATATATATATATATATATATATATACATAGAGAGAGAGAGAGAGAGAGAGAGAGAGAGAGAGAGAGAGAGAGAGAGAGAGAGAGAGAGAGAGAGAGAGAGAGAGAGAGAGAGAGAGAGAGAGAGAGAGACCCCGTTGCTCACCAACGTGAGACGAAGGGTATTCGAGTACATATAATTCGAATAGTTATTTCCTATTAGCCAGGCCCATAGCCTAGCGGTTAGAAATCACACCTCTTGCACAAGGGTCCCGGGTTCGTTCCTGGTTGTTGGAGGTTTGTATGTTCTATGAAGGTGCGCGTTTCTATGCACTATGTTCGTATATATATATATATATATATATATATATATATATGCATTTTTTCCCTGCAAAAATCGTCCAAATGCCTCTCTCTTCTCTTTTACTAATACTCTTACTTCTTCATCCCACCACTCACTACCCTTTCTAAACAGCCCACCTCCCACTCTTCTCATGCCACAAGCATCTTTTGCGCAATCCATCACTGATTCCCTAAATACATCCCATTCCTCCCCCACTCCCCTTACTTCCATTGTTCTCACCTTTTTCCATTCTGTACACAGTCTCTCCTGGTACTTCCCCACACAGGTCTCCTTCCCAAGCTCACTTACTCTCACCACCTTCTTCACCCCAACATTCACTCCTCTTTTCTGAAAACCCATACTAATCTTCACCTTAGCCTCCACAAGATAATGATCAGACATCCCTCCAGTTGCACCTCTCAGCACATTAACATCCAAAAGTCTCTCTTTCGCACGCCTGTCAATTAACACGTAATCCAATAACGCTCTCTGGCCATCTCTCCTACTTACATAAGTATACTTATGTATATCTCGCTTTTTAAACCAGGTATTCCCAATCATCAGTCCTTTTTCAGCACATAAATCTACAAGCTCTTCACCATTTCCATTTACAACACTGAACACCCCATGCATACCAATTATTCCCTCAACTGAGTGGGAGAAGTATAAAAGAAAGAGACAGGAGGTCAAGAGAAAGGTGCAAGAGGTGAAAAAAAGGGCAAATGAGAGTTGGGGTGAGAGACTATCAGTAAATTTTAGGGAGAATAAAAAGATGTTCTGGAAGGAGGTAAATAGGGTGCGTAAGACAAGGGAGCAAATGGGAACTTCAGTGAAGGGCGTAAATGGGGAGGTGATAACAAGTAGCGGTGATGTGAGAAGGAGATGGAATGAGTATTTTGAAGGTTTGTTGAATGTGTCTGATGACAGAGTGGCAGATATAGGGTGTTTTGGTCGAGGTGGTGTGCAAAGTGAGAGGGTTAGGGAAAATGATTTGGTAAACAGAGAAGAGGTAGTAAAAGCTTTGCGGAAGATGAAAGCCGGCAAGGCAGCAGGTTTGGATGGTATTGCAGTGGAATTTATTAAGAAAGGGGGTGACTGTATTGTTGACTGGTTGGTAAGGTTATTTAATGTATGTATGACTCATGGTGAGGTGCCTGAGGATTGGCGGAATGCGTGCATAGTGCCATTGTACAAAGGCAAAGGGGATAAGAGTGAGTGCTCAAATTACAGAGGTATAAGTTTGTTGAGTATTCCTGGTAAATTATATGGGAGGGTATTGATTGAGAGGGTGAAGGCATGTACAGAGCATCAGATTGGGGAAGAGCAGTGCGGTTTCAGAAGTGGTAGAGGATGTGTGGATCAGGTGTTTGCTTTGAAGAATGTATGTGAGAAATACTTAGAAAAGCAAATGGATTTGTATGTAGCATTTATGGATCTGGAGAAGGCATATGATAGAGTTGATAGAGATGCTCTGTGGAAGGTATTAAGAATATATGGTGTGGGAGGCAAGTTGTTAGAAGCAGTGAAAAGTTTTTATCGAGGATGTAAGGCATGTGTACGTGTAGGAAGAGAGGAAAGTGATTGGTTCTCAGTGAATGTAGGTTTGCGGCAGGGGTGTGTGATGTCTCCATGGTTGTTTAATTTGTTTATGGATGGGGTTGTAAGGGAGGTAAATGCAAGAGTCCTGGAAAGAGGGGCAAGTATGAAGTCTGTTGGGGATGAGAGAGCTTGGGAAGTGAGTCAGTTGTTGTTCGCTGATGATACAGCGCTGGTGGCTGATTCATGTGAGAAACTGCAGAAGCTGGTGACTGAGTTTGGTAAAGTGTGTGGAAGAAGAAAGTTGAGAGTAAATGTGAATAAGAGCAAGGTTATTAGGTACAGTAGGGGTGAGGGTCAAGTCAATTGGGAGGTGAGTTTGAATGGAGAAAAACTGGAGGAAGTGAAGTGTTTTAGATATCTGGGAGTGGATCTGTCAGCGGATGGAACCATGGAAGCGGAAGTGGATCATAGGGTGGGGGAGGGGGCGAAAATTTTGGGAGCCTTGAAAAATGTGTGGAAGTCGAGAACATTATCTCGGAAAGCAAAAATGGGTATGTTTGAGGGAATAGTGGTTCCAACAATGTTGTATGGTTGCGAGGCGTGGGCTATGGATAGAGATGTGCGCAGGAGGATGGATGTGCTGGAAATGAGATGTTTGAGGACAATGTGTGGTGTGAGGTGGTTTGATCGAGTAAGTAACGTAAGGGTAAGAGAGATGTGTGGAAATAAAAAGAGCGTGGTTGAGAGAGCAGAAGAGGGTGTTTTGAAATGGTTTGGGCACATGGAGAGAATGAGTGAGGAGAGATTGACCAAGAGGATATATGTGTCGGAGGTGGAGGGAACGAGGAGAAGAGGGAGACCAAATTGGAGGTGGAAAGATGGAGTGAAAAAGATTTTGTGTGATCGGGGCCTGAACATGCAGGAGGGTGAAAGGAGGGCAAGAAATAGAGTGAATTGGAGTCATGTGGTATACAGGGGTTGACGTGCTGTCAGTGGATTGAAGCAAGGCATGTGAAGCGTCTGGGGTAAACCATGGAAAGCTGTGTAGGTATGTATATTTGCGTGTGTGGACGTGTGTATGTACATGTGTATGGGGGGGGGGGGGGTTGGGCCATTTCTTTCGTCTGTTTCCTTGCGCTACCTCGCAGACGCGGGAGACAGCGACAAAGTATAAAAAAAAAAAAAAAAAAAAAAAAAAAAAAAAAAAGAAAAATATATATATATATATATATATATATATATATATATATATATATATATATATGATCTCTCTCCGGATCCCATTGTACTGGGACTCTAACCGGGATCATACATGTATGTCGAGTCTTGTTTGAAATCATGCGTCTGTTGTGCAGGAACGTTGAGGAATTAATGTTTTGTGTTTTGATCACGGTAGGGATGACGGGTTTTATGATATGTTAAATCGATATTTGTAATAATGGAGAGATGGGTTGTGTCTACAGCCCAGAAGAGAAAGTATAACTCATGCATGTCTGGGGAGTGTAGTTTGATCTTACGACTAGCTTTGGGAGGGGGAGGTCGATATATTCTTGTCAAGTCATTGCAGTGTGAATATGTTTTGTCAGTTTAGTGTTTGTTGCTGTTTCGACATGACTTATTCTTTTTGATAAAACTACAACAGTATTCATCACAAAGTCTTAAAATATTTCTTGTTCTACGCTCTCACCTTCTTAGAATGATTCATACCCAGATTTTCCTTTTCATTTATGCTGACTTTCGTAATACGTAATGGAATCTGTATATTCTTCCTTTTTGCTAACTCTACTCTTTTGCAGATGTCTGAGAGATCTGTCATGCATGATGACGAAGCTTAGACTAATACGTATGAAAGATGAAATACTTGTTTTATAAAAGTATAAGAAATAAAAAAATCAGTTTAAGGGACACATTCCTAAGAATATTGATAGAAAATATACAAAGAATATTTCAAGCTGGATAGTAACTATCTGGCTGGTAGCTCTTACCAACCAAAGAATCCTCTATTCTTTTTCTGATTATTTTCTTTAGTGGTTTATAAGCGGCACTTATTAATCACATACGTACTTTCTGTAGGTCTTATCTCTAGTGTACACTTATACTCATCAGGGTTGTGTTAGTCTGTCTTCCTTTCAATACAATGTTTGACCATCAGTAGGGACATGGTAGTATGAACAGAATTATAGCATCTTAGTTTATATTTGGTGACCTGCAACTAGTCATCTGTGATCGATCCGTCACTGACCTGTAACTGATCCGTCATTGATCTACCACGTATTTGGCTTTGACTTGCAACGGGATTACCTTTCACTAATCTGTCATTGGCCTTCAGCAGAACTGTAGATAATGTACAGTTCCTTCTAACCTGCTGCTGACATAAATCTCATCAAAGTTTTGCAAGTGACCTACAATCGAGCCCAACCTGTTTCTACAACTGAATAATCTATGATCTGTAAATTACATACCAATGGTCTACTACTGATCTTCCTTCCCTTGACCTGTAAGTTAAAAATCCATTGATTCACGACTGACATAACACTAACCCATTACTGACTTACTGTTGGTCCAATATTGACCTTTGTCTGACTTGAGATAACCTGTGCGAGGACGTAAACAGTCAATTGACATGGAACAATTAGGGAGCAGGAGGTTGTGGTGAGTGACTGATGCATGATGAATGAGATATGAGTTGATGTTGGTCTGGAAACACACGTGACGGAAGAGCTTATGAAGCTTGAAGTATGCTAGGCTTGAGGTGTGAAGAGCTGGAAATGTGCGAAGTGAACCTCTCTGTGAACACGACAAGTGTGAGGGTCTTTCCATGAACAAGGGAAGTATATAGACCTTACTTTGAACACAAGAGATGAGTGAACCATTCAGTGAACACAAAGGGTGTTTAGACCTTATTACGGAAACGGGAGATTTTTTCTTTATCCTTAATGACTGTACGAGAGACGTATGAAAATACTTTCAACACGGGAGATGTGTGAACCATACTGTGAATACGGGAAATATTCTAACCTTGCTTTGAACAAGGGACGTGGGTGAGCCTCATTCTGAATAAGGAAGGTGTAAAGCTTGCTTTGAACAGATATGTGATCATCTCAAACTCGACGAGTGTAAATCCACTATGAACATGAGTGGTGAACCCCAGTTTCTGAGTCATACGAGAGTGGAGACAGAGTTGTACTAACTTAAAATCATACTGAGAGTTACTCACTAGTTCAGAAAAGTTACTCTCTGGTTAAGAGCAGATACACATTCGTCTTGTAAAGCGTATGTTTAAGTTGTGTTGTCAACCTTAACATTAGTCACATGTTGCCTAATACCTCAGGGATCTATTCTTTTTCGATATGATATTATCATCGACTTTTTTTTTTTGTAAATGGCACTGATGATCTTATCAGAAGAAAATAAAGTTCGTATTTTTCAGGTATATCAATTTCATTTGATATCACAGTTTTGCTTAGTATCCAATTATGACACTTCGTGCTTATATTACAAGACCGAATATGAATAATGAATAACCTTTATTCTCTAAGCAGTTCCTATACGATTGAATTCTCACTCTTAGCTGAGGCAGTTGATAGACATGTTTCTATGAACATGCATTTCCTAATATATTCAACCGCTTGGCTTTCAAGCCTTCGCGAGGTAGCTTCAGGAACAGATGACTACAGCCTACAAGCATGTCTCCTCATTTGGCTTTTTCTGGTGACAATGTGAAAGGGGAGAATATTCAGAACACTCTTCTCCTCTCCCACCCCTCTCAATTGCCCTCTGCGACACGCATGATATATGTGGGAGGAATTCTTTTTCCCTTTTCCCCTGGGATGATATATTGACAGATAGTCTGTTATTTTGCTATGAGCTGGTTTGGTGGTTACGCAAGCTGGGAGAATGTGTCATATCACCTGATCTATCACGCTGGGCTAGAACATAAAGGCCAGAAATGTCTCATCTAACTGTACAGGTGCCTTGTTATGGCCAGGACTGTCCTTCGAGACAGTGTAGCGTGTACATAATGGGGCGTGTGTGTCATGGAGCGTAGCAACAGCGATGGTCAAGGGACGCCTGACATCGGCGTCGTTGAAGGATTTTTGCCGTCATTGGTGATGGTCGGAGGATTTCTGCTACTCTGGGGTCTGTATCGCCGTGGTGGTGGTGGTGGTGGTCGAAGGGCGCCGTTCCAGTATGGTAGCAGTTGAGGGACTTTTACCACTAGAGTAATGGTTGACCCATCTGCACCGGGAAGACGGTGGTGTACCGACTCGCATCACTGAGGTGGTGGTTAAGGAGCGTGTATCACCGAGGCGGTGGTTAAGGCTCATGTATCAATGGAGTGGCGGTCTGGGGACCTGTATCCACTGAAGGGCAGTAAGGACGTTGCCACGGGTCTTGTACTAATGAGATTGTAATAGAAGGACTGGCATCACTGAGTGGGTGGGTGGGTTTAGAGGCTCGTTCTTGTTGATCTAACGACTTGTACGAGTGAGGTGCAGTAGCAAGACGGTGAGTGAGGAACTTGTACCAGTGAGGCTGGGATTGACACATGCGTCCCGGTAGGACGGAGGTCCAAGGGATTGTAAGTAGGATGTGTCACGCAATCATGAGGTGGTAGTTGAGGGCTTCATACTAGGTGGGGATTGGAGGAGAAATATGCACGGCTGAGGTGGTTTGCCGAGGACATGTCCCATCATAATAACGAATGGGCTAGACGGTAGGAGAAGCAGGTTCATCGTCTGGACGGCGTCGCTGATGTGGTCCGTCAAGTCTCACTTCATCGCTGAAAGTATCATCGAGAAGGTTGGTAAACTTGCACCGCCTTGGACGGGGGTTGGATCCCCGTGAGACAGCAAGAGGTGTGAAGTGATTGGGAATGCGGTTCATGTGCGTGACGAGCCCATTGACACTACGCCCCTTTCCCTTCCCCATTTCTTTCATTCTGAGTCTGTTACTCTCTACCCATGGATCACGACTGATTTTAGTGGCACCAGTTAGTGAATTAGTGCATCACTGGAAACTATGTACAAGAGATAATGGGGGTGATAGAGCAACAAATTCAATGCAGACGGAGCCAAACACCGGGGAAATGTCATTGAATTTAGATCTCCGTTTTCTCCGAGCCGTGAGTCAATCTCTTGGCCCTGAGTAAGCAAATCTGACATGATTATTGGCCTCCTGCATACTGGATTGTTTGCGTGCTGCGCCAGACGTTGGTGACTGCAAGGTCATACAGTCTCATTACACGCTATGAGACACAAGATCCTGCACAGTTTCTTGTATACGTTATATAGTATTCGGTGAGAGAATAAAAAAAGATACATTACTTATTGCGGGGGTGTATTAGAAAACGAATGCCATGGACTCTCTATCCTTTGGCTCATTGTATATTTAATCATCTGTCTGTCTCTCTCTCGTCTCTCTCTCTCTCTCTCTCTCTCTCTCTCTCTCTCTCTCTCTCTCTCTCTCTCTCTCTCTCTCTCTCTCTCTCTCTCGTCTTTATCTATTCCGATATCCTTGCAGTAAAATCAATATTCTTGAGTCTTTTTCCAAATATTCAAGCCTTATCAAACCATCACCGCCTTTCTCCCTGCGAGGGAATCTTATCTCTCTGCATCAGATACAATGAGAAAAAAATCTTTACTTTCGTAGATAATTCGAGAGATCGAACGAGTCTGATTCGGTGACTGAATTACCTGCCTCTAAGTTATTGATTGCTTCAGTGTTCATGGAACAAGTGTTTGTATCTAACTCAGGCCGGACTCACTCACGGATGATTTGCCAAGTCTTTATGGTACCTGATCACAGGTTGGATAGCAAGGAAGGATTCATTTACTAATCTTAACTTTTTTTCTGCAGTCTTCCTGAGCCGTATGTACCCAGCCAGCCCACGTAGTAGCTGTAAGACGGTAATCCTGATAGCTGTCTTATGACTTCTCTCCCTTATCACACGATTTTTCCCATCACATTTTTTCTATTACGGTTCATCTTATTTTTCTTTGATGACAAGATTGTTGTTTGGAGACTTTGTTATGCATAGATTTTGCCTTTCCTTCATTTGCAAGAGTGCGACACGAAAACGAAGGATAAATATTGTGCACATTTGATGTATTGTTATAAGCTTCATCAGATGTGTGGATGAGCCGTGTGTATGTGTGTGTGTGTGTGTTTGTGTGTGTATGTGTGCATGTGTGTGTGTGTGTGTGTGTGTGTGTGTGTGTGTGTGTGTGTGTGTCTTCCATGTAAGGTTGTTAACCTGGCTTTAGCCGTAGTCTCTATGTGAGCTCACCTGCCTCATTACACTACATTATCACAGTCAGGCACAAGATCCAGGATGCATGCAAAGTGTGTGGTCAGGCACAAGATCCAGGATGCATGCAAAGTGTGTGGTCAGGCACAAGATCCAGGATGCATGCAAAGTGTGTGGTCAGGCACAAGATCCAGGATGCATGCAAAGTGTGTGGTCAGGCACAAGATCCAGGATGCATGCAAAGTGTGTGGTCAGGCACAAGATCCAGGATGCATGCAAAGTGTGTGGTCAGGCACAAGATCCAGGATGCATGCAAAGCTTCCACACACTCGCGTGCGGCAGGCCGCTTGGGAGCAGTTTACAACTAGAAAACGGGGAAACTGACGATTGATTCATATTGACCAACCCGGAGGCGATTTAACCATCTAGCTTGCAGCGCGCCCACGTCATCCTCCACTGAACATCACCGACCTGACGTCGGGATGCTTTCCCACGGATATACCATGGGACATTTGGCTCATGGCGCGCATATGTCATCCTCTATTGAGCCTTTTGATCAGACACACCTGCATCTCATCGTTACAGTTTTTTGTTTTTTTTTCAAAAATTATAATATCTTCTTGTTTCATCTTTTTGTTTGGTGCAGAAAAGTTGTGTATGGGAGACCTTGCTTTACCTACACCTCATGATTTCGTACACAGAGGTGTTCCCTGATCCAAATCAATTATTTGCTGACAAAAAAGAAAAGGATTTCACTACAAAATTCTTCTGAAAAAGAACATGTGTAAGCTGAAGTTTATGCACACATACACACACACACACACACACACACACACACACACACACACACACACTTATGCATATATATATATATATATATATATATATATATATATATATATATATATATATATAAAACAATGGAGAAATAAACGAATGATTGCAGTAGTTCTATGTTTCGACCGATGACCTGAGACTCTCTCAGGGAATGTGGCACAGAATTCGATACACTGAAGGTTTGGCAAGAAACATGTCGAGAAAATATGGCCACATCAGGCTGGGTTATATGACTTGACATATGGGTTTGGATAAGATTGGCACCTGGTGTAATCCTCTTACTGACCGTTAGCGATGTAGGATCTGATATCCCCCGACCAAGTGAAAGACTAATATTCTCTTTACAAGTGTGGATTCTACAATTTTCTTTCTACAACTACAGATTGATTTTCTTGTTTAGCTATTATGCTAATCATAAAATGTGAATTGTGTCCACCGTTTAAAAAGCGAATATAACAACAAAACAAACCAGACATTACAGAGCACTCACAACACTCACTAGATGCCCAGGAACCACATATATTGAGCACCTGCATAACGAAGTAAAAATACTTCCTATACAGTCACATTTCAACGTGCTCGGTGCTCACTTCATCCCAACACCACTAGACCTTCCTGCCTAAAACACTTCATAACCAGCTGCCAACCCACAAGTACAAATGAAACTCATACCCCTTGCCTCACACTTCGGCAACCTATACTTAAAGTTTCCTCATTCCCCTAACAAAGAAGACTTTGATAAATCATATATATATATATATATATATATATATATATATATATATATATATATATATATATATATATATATATATATATATATATATATATATATGTGTATATATATACATATATATATATATATATATATATATATATATATATATATATATATATATATATATATATGTATATATATTATCCCTGGGGATAGGGGAGAAAGAATACTTCCCAGGTATTCCCTGCGTGTCGTAGAAGGCGACTAAAAGGGAAGGGAGCGGGGGGCTGGAAATCCTCCCCTCTCATTCTTTTTTTTTTTTTCCAAAAGAAGGAACAGAGAAAGGGGCCAGGTGAGGATATTCCCTCAAAGGCCCAGTCCTCTGTTCTTAACGCTACCTCACTAATGCGGGAAATGGCGAATAGTATGAAAGATATATATATATATTTATTCTACTTATTTTGCTTTGTCGCTGTCTCCCGCGTTTGCGAGGCAGCGCAAGTAAACAGACGAAAGAAATGGCCCAACCCACCCCCATACACAATGTATATACATACACGTCCACACACGCAAATATACATACCTATAAATCTCAATGTACACATATATATACACACACAGACACACACATACATACCCATGCACACAATTCACACTGTCTGCCTTTATTCATTCCCATCGCCACCTCGCCACACATGGAATACCATCCCCCTCTCCCCTCATGTGTGCGAGGTAGCACTAGGAAAAGACAACAAAGGCCCCATTCGTTCACACTCAGTCTCTAGCTGTCATGCAATAATGCCCGAAACCACAGCTCCCTTTCCACATCCAGGCCCCACACAACTTTCCATGGTTTACCCCAGACGCTTCACATGCCCTGATTCAATCCACTGACAGCACATCAACCCCGGTATACCACATCGATCCAATTCACTCTATTCCTTGCCCTCCTTTCACCCTCCTGCATGTTCAGGCCCCGATCACTCAAAATCTTTTTCACTCCATCTTTCTCATCTTTTTCACTCCATCCAATTTGGTCTCCCACTTCTCCTCGTTCCCTCCACCTCTGAAACATATATCCTCTTGGTCAATCTTTCCTCACTCATTCTCTCCATGTGCCCAAACCATTTCAAAACACCCTCTTCTGCTCTCTCAACCACGCTCTTTTTATTTCCACACATCTCTCTTACCCTTACATTTCTTACTCGATCAAACCACATCACACAACACATTGTCCTCAAACATCGCATTTTCAGCACATCCACTCTCCTGTGCACAACTCTATCCATAGCCCACGCCTCGCAACCATACAAAATTGTTGGAACCACTATTCCTTCAAACATACCCATTTTTGCTTTCCGAGATAATGTTCTCGACTTCCACACATTCTTCAAGGCTCCCAGGATTTTCGCCCCCTCCCCTACCCTATGATTCACTTCCACTTCCATGGTTCCATCCGCTGCCAGATCCACTCCCAGATATCTAAAACACTTTACTTCCTCCAGTTTTTCTCCATTCAAACTTAACTCCCAATTGACTTGACCCTCAACCCTACTGTACCTAATAACCTTGCTCTCATTCACATTTACTCTTAACTTTCTTCTTTCACACACTTTACCAAACTCAGTCACCAGCTTCTGCAGTTTCTCACATGAATCAGCCACCAGCGCTGTATCATCAGCGAACAACAACTGACTCACTTCCCAAGCTCTCTCATCCACAACAGACTTCATACTTGCCCCTCTTTCCAAAACTCTTGCATTCACCTCCCTAACAACCCCATCCATAAACAAATTAAACAACCATGGAGACATCACACACCCCTGCCGCAAACCTACATTCACTGAGAACCAATCACTTTCCTCTCTTCCTACACGTACACATGCCTTACATCCTCGATAAAAACTTTTCACTGCTTCTAACAACTTGCCTCCCACACCATGTATTCTTAATACCTTCCACAGAGCATCTCTATCAACTCTATCATATGCCTTCTCCAGATCCATAAATGCTACATACAAATCCATTTGCTTTTCTAAGTATTTCTCACATACATTCTTCAAAGCAAACACCTGATCCACACATCCTCTACCACTTCTGAAACCACACTGCTCTTCCCCAATCTGATGCTCTGTACATGCCTTCACCCTCTCATTCAATACCCTCCCATATAATTTACCAGGAATACTCAACAAACTTATACCTCTGTAATTTGAGCACTCACTCTTATCCCCTTTGCCTTTGTACAGTGGCACTATGCACGCATTCCGCCAATCCTCAGGCACCTCACCATGAGTCATACATACATTAAATAACCTTATCAACCAGTAAACAATACAGTCACCCCCTTTTTTAATAAATTCCACTGCAATACCATCCAAACCTGCTGCCTTGCCGGCTTTCATCCTCCGCAAAGCTTTTCCTACCTCTTCTCTGTTTACCAAATCATTTTCCCTAACCCTCTCACTTTGCACACCACCTCGACCAAAACACCCTATATCTGCCACTCTATCATCAAACACATTCAACAAACCTTCAAAATACCACTCCATCTCCTTCTCACATCACCACTACTTGGTATCACCTCCTCATTTGCGCCCTTCACTGAAGTTCCCATTTGCTCCCTTGTCTTACGCACTTTATTTACCTCCTTCCAGAACATCTTTTTATTCTCCCTAAAATTTAATGATACTCTCTCACCCCAACTCTCATTTGCCCTCTTTTTCACCTCTTGCACCTTTCTCTTGACCTCCTGTCTCTTTCTTTTATACATCTCCCACTCAATTGCATTTTTTCCCTGCAAAAATCGTCCAAATGCCTCTCTCTTCTCTTTCACTAATACTCTTACTTCTTCATCCCACCACTCACTACCGTTTCTAATCAACCCACCTCCCACTCTTCTCATGCCACAAGTATCTTTTGGGCAATCCATCACTGATTCCCTAAATACATCCCATTCCTCCCCCTCTCCCCTTACTTCCATTGTTCTCACCTTTTTCCATTCTGTACTCAGTCTCTCCTGGTACTTCCTCACACAAGTGTCCTTCCGAAGCTCACTAACTCTCACCACCCTCTTCACCCCAACATTCACTCTTCTTTTCTGAAAACCCAAACAAATCTTCACCTTAGCCTCCACAAGATAATGATCAGACATCCCTCCAGTTGCACCTCTCAGCACGTTAACATCCAAAAGTCTCTCTTTCGCGCGCCTGTCAATTAACACGTAATCCAATAACGCTCTCTGGCCATCTCTCCTACTTACATACGTATACTTATGTATATCTCGCTTTTTTAAACCAGGTATTCCCAATCACCAGTCCTTTTTCAGCACATAAATCTACAAGCTCTTCACCATTTCCATTTACAACTCTGTACACCCCATGTATGCCAATCATTCCCTCAACTGCCACATTACTCACCTTTGCATTCAAATCACCCATCACTATAACCCGGTCTCGTGCATCAAAACCACTAACACACTCATTCAGCTGCTCTCAAAACACTTGCCTCTCATGATCTTTCTTCCCATGCCTAGGTGCATATGCACCAATAATCACCCATCTCTCTCCATCAACTTTCAGTTTTACCCATATTAATCGAGAATTTGCTTTCTTACATTCTATCACATACTCCCACAACTCCTGTTTCAGGAGTACTGCTACTCCTTCCCTTGCTCTTGTCCTCTCACTAACCCCTGACTTTACTCCCAAGACATTCCCAAACCACTCTTCCCCTTTACCCTTGAGCTTCGTTTCACTCAGAGCCAAAACATCCGGGTTCCTTTCCTCAAACATACTACCTATCTCTCCTTTTTTCACATCTTGGTTACATCCACACACATTTAGACACCCCAGTCTGAGCCTTCGAGGAGGATGAGCACTCCCCGCGTGACTCGTTCTTCTGTTTCTCATTTTAGAAAGTTAAAAATACAATATATATATATATATATATATTTTTTTTTTTTTTCATACTATTCGCCATTTCCCTCATTAGCGAGGTAGCGTTAAGAACAGAGGACTGGACCTTTGAGGGAATATCCTCACCTGGCCCCCTTCTCTGTCCCTTCTTTTGGAAAAAAAAAAAAAAAAAAAAAAAAATATATATATATATATTTATATATATATATATATATATATATATATATAACATAACTATTAAAGCCACTAAACAATCGTCCTCTCTAACCACCATTAAATTTCGCCCTACCAAATATACACTCATGAAATTATATTTCATAGACATGCAGAGATTGCACGCTTCTGCATTCTGGACATCAACCATCTCTCCAACATTACAAGTACTGATTCATCTCATCTCAAGACCTCTCATGGCCAAGATGCAGCTTTCGTACTAGAAGACAATGAACTCATTCTCTTCAGTTACCGTGTATTCAGCCCACTGAAAAATACGCTTAACCAAAATTCTTATTCTTTCGTTTCGATCGGTGGACGTGGCTGCCTTTCTGAGAACTACGGAACTCAATATGATAGGATTTTGAGGCATATATATATATATATATATATATATATATATATATATATATATATATATATATATATATATATATATATATATATATATATATATTGTATACAACCCTCCAACAGCCAGGCTCGAAACCGGAACCCCTGCGTGGCAGGCGGGAGTGCTACTTTTAGGCTATGATCATAGCCTAACTTAGCAGTAGCACTCCCGCCTGCCACGCAGGGGTCCCGGTTCGAGCCTGGCTGTTGGAGGATTGTATGTTGTATGAAAATGCGTGTTCATATGCACTTCATTCATATACATATATATATATATATATATATATATATATATATATATATATATATATATATATATATATATATATATATATATATATATATATATATATATTACGAAACCAAATGTAACGGAAGAATATCATCTTACTGGACAAGACTTCATGCATCGGTGCTCCAGGAATGCTGGAGCAACTTGAGGTAGTCTGTAGATGACAGTCATTTGTTAAGAAGAAATTGCCACTAAGTCCCCACTAGATGTGACACGCCAGACGCTGATTTTACATGAGTTGCGCATGCAAGAAAGATCTGGAGGAAATAGTTCTGAATCCTTTCGATCACAGGTGTATTTGTATGCTCTGCACCAAGATCGCGATGTCCACTTATCTGTAAAACAAAGAAATAAAAGAAGGATTTTTCCTCCTCTTCATAATCGAGATTGATAGACATCCCTCTTAAAACCGTCACATTTCTTTAGATAATTCCTCATACAATGGAACACACAGCAATACATAGGAATTCAAAAAACAACAGAGCAATAGGTCCTTTCGAGGTTATTTGTGATAGTGGAAGATATAAGAAACTCTCAGATTTCTGTGGAAAATGTTAGAAGGTATAAAGATAATTCAAAGAGAATAACATGCACATTTTCAAGGTGATTTGAGGTGCAGATAATGGAAGTTGTGGGCATATAGCGAATGTATATCAGGTCTATTCTTAAACGTACTGATTTCAGCCATTGTAATTGGCAAATCACTCCATATGATAACAATCCTGTTGAAGAAAGGTACTTCGCCTTATTCAAAGTAAAACGTTTGCTCACGAGTTTGTATCCATTAGTGCGAGTTCAAGTCAGACGAATCAAGTCTTAAGTAACTAGATTACCTCTTAGACTTCTTTTTTTAAAGCTAGCTATACTCAAATCATTTGATCTGCCCTAGAAGTTTTTTTTCTCAGCCTGGGATTCATCTTGTTCGCTCGAAGTTGCAATCAATCCATTTTTTTTTTTTTTTCAGGGAGGGTGATCAAAACTAATGAACTGTAAAGAGTACGGATGATTTCCCTGGGTTAAAACTCAAAGGACCTACCTATGAATCCAAGAATTTTATTCGCTCAGTTTACTGTTTCTGTGCACTACCTACTTGGTTCTGGGTCACTAGAGATTAAGCCCGTCTTTTTCTTGAATTACTTTTTTGCAGTTCAACTGAATTCATACTATTTGTAGTATTTATTTTCTAGTTTCGTATTATCAGCAAATTTTGATATCTTGCAATGCAGCCCATTATTGATATCATTGATGTATATGAGAAACAGAACCGGTCCCAAGATTGACCCTTGCGACACTCCACTTGTTACGTCTAACCATTCCGATCTTGACCATGAATCACAACTCTTTGTTTACGGCCAGTCAATCAATTTCCTATCCATAGAAATACAACCCAGTCAATGCCAGTTAACTTTATTTTCCCCAGACTCAAGTGGTAATATGGGATGGTGTTTTCTCATGTTCTGAAAGCCATAACGAGATCCACCTTCCGGTGACTCAAAGCTGCAAACTTCCACTATGCCTACTGCCTACTTCCTCCCACTTTTCCCCGCAGGACAGAGTGGCTCATTTTGACTCTGTCTCCTCACCTGTAACGGAGGGTTGAATATTTCTTATTCACTTCAGTATTTGTAAGGAGAATTCCATGAATGTCTCCCTCGAAATCTAAAAGAATGAGAACGAACAGGACCCTGTCGTAGCCTTCATGAATAATACTGAAGATATCACACAGATATCTCCAAAAATGACAAACAACATCATGAACGCAGGGAAAAGACAATGATATAATGGAGAAACAAGTAAACACATGAACACGGATGCCTCTTTAACCAAAGGTATACCAGCGTGATTGAAAATAAGATCAGAGGAGAGGCAACACTAAAACTCTCTCATCGTAACACAAGTAGTCACAAACAGTAATGACACGCACATACATAATCTCTGAGCGGACACCAGGTTTGTCGAC
>NC_092236.1:45822467-45839967 GCF_036320965.1 Panulirus ornatus | reverse complement strand
ACTCTATCATATGCCTTCTCCAGATCCATAAATGCTACATACAAATCCAATTGCTTTTCTAAGTATTTCTCACATACATTCTTCAAAGCAAACACCTGATCCACACATCCTCTACCACTTCTGAAACCACACTGCTCTTCCCCAATCTGATGATCTGTACATGCCTTCACCCTCTCAATCAATACCCTCCCATATAATTTACCAGGAATACTCAACAAACTTATAACTCTGTAATTTGAGCACTCACTCTTATCCCCTTTGCCTTTGTACAATGGCACTATGCACGCATTCCGCCAATCCTCAGGTACCTCACCATGAGTCATACATACATTAAATAACCTTACCAACCAGTCAATAATACAGTCACCCCCTTTTTTAATAAATTCCACTGCAATACCATCCAAACCTGCTGCCTTGCCGGCTTTCATTATCGCAAAGCTTTTACTACCTCTTCTCTGTTTACCAAATCATTTTCCCTAACCCTCTCACTTTGCACACCACCTCGACCAAAACACCCTATATCTGCCACTCTATCATCAAACACATTCAACAAACCTTCAAAATACTCATATATATATATTTTTTCTTTTTTTTTTTTTTTGTCGCTGTCTCTCGCGTTTGCGAGGTAGCGCAAGGAAACAGACGAAAGAAATGGCCCAACCCACCCCCATACACATGCCTTGATTCAATCCACTGACAGCACGTCAACCCCGGTATACCACATCGCTCCAATTCACTCTATTCTTTGCCCTCCTTTCACCCTCCTGCATGTTCAGGCCCCGATCACACAAAATCTTTTTCACTCCATCTTTCCACCTCCAATTTGGTCTCCCTCTTCTCCTCGTTCCCTCCACCTCCGACACATATATCCTCTTGGTCAATCTTTCCTCACTCATTCTCTCCATGTGACCAAACGATTTTTTTTTTTTTTTTAACTTTCTAAAATGGGAAACAGAAGAAGGAGTCACGCGGGGAGTGCTCATCCTCCTCGAAGGCTCAGATTGGGGTGCCTAAATGTGTGTGGATATATATATATATATATATATATATATATATATATATATATATATATATATATATATATATATATATATATATATATATATATATATATATAAATATATTCTTTTTCTTTTTTTCATACTATTTGCCATTTCCCGCGTTAGCGAGGTAGCGTTAAGAACAGAGGACTTGGGCCTTTGAGGGAATATCCTCACCTGGCCCCCTTCTCTGTTCCTTCTTTTGGAAAATAAAAAAAAAAAAAACGAGAGGGGAGGATTTCCAGCCACCCGCTCCCAAACATATATATATATTCCTACGAGCCCTCGGGGAAAAGGAAACACGATAAATTCCCAAGTGCACTTTCGTGTAATAATCACATCATCAGGGGAGATATAAGAAAGAAATTTAAGTCAGTTGATACACAACGACGAGCCGTAGCAAGGACGCCATTTAGTAAACAAGTGACTGTCCAAGACAGAAAACAAGCTTATCATAAACTTATTATGTGGACCAGAAATGGAATTGTTTACAAATTTTATCAACAATAAAGCTATCCCATTTGTATAGACCTTCACTATTATGAAGGTTATAACTCCTTGTGTATTGAATAATAGATGATTCAATGAAATTTTCGTGGTACTGAAGTTAGAGTTAATAACTGAGATGGCATTACTCCAGTCAATACAATGATCATAGTTTTTACGTGATGATCAGTTATTAACTCTAACTCTAGTACCACGAGACATATAACTGAATCTTCTGTTATTAGATTCACAAAAGAATTATTACCATAACACTAGTGGAGGTCTATACAAACTGGATAGACCTGTTGATAAAATTTGTAAAAACATTCCCCTTCTGGTCCACATAATAAGTTTATGATACGCTCGTTGTCTGTCTTGGACAGTCACTTGTTCACTAAATGGTGTCCTAGCTTCCTCTCTTCGTTGTATGTCAACTGACTTAAATTTCTTCCTTGTATCTCCCCTGATGATGTGATTATTGCACGAAAGTGCACTTGGGAACTTATCGTGTTTCATTTCTCCGTGGACTGATAGGAATATACCTGATCACGCGCTAAATTGTGATCGTTTCCAACATAGATAGATATATAGATATGTATACACGCTCACACACACGTACATACATACATAAATAGAAAAAAAATTATAATATTTAATGAAACCGTGTCATAATACTGGAACTAATAATATATTTCATGGGAACTGTATAGAGTTTGGATTTGCACGGATTTCACGACAACATAATTCCCTGTAATCTATTCCACCGTTACAGTCATACCTCGTTGTGTTTAAGTGTGTGTATGTCCGTGACCGTGTGTGTGTGTGTGTGTGTGTGTGTGTGTGTGTCTATAAATTTCATTGCGATGTGTTCGGCTGGGTCGTCCTTCACAGCTGCACACACATTACCCATAAAGCAACGTGTATCATTCGTGTGTTAAATTATTAGTGAAAACTTGCGCAATACTGGAGAGGAACCTTGTTGACTCAATATGTTTCATAAGACACCGTTAGTTTATCGGAAGGAAAGATAGCAAACTCCTATTTTTCCGAGCAATAGTTGGCATTTACTTCATCTGTCACTGTCTCGTAGTGAACTCTTGGTCTAACAAGGATCACACCCGTGACATCGAACTCATACCATGTGTCAGTCTCCATCTCCCTCCCCCGTGCTTTCGTCTGGCTATCATCGATACAGTATACAGGACACTCGAAACCCCGTAGGCCTTCGAGCTCCGGTCATAACAAACAAAAACCTCAGAATAACATCTTTGGAAGTATATCCTACAAGAATCACTGATCCTTTTAACAAACTTAAATGGTGGGATACACTAATAAGATCTTGAAAGTCAGCCGTTTTGTTCTCTCATAACTCGGAACTCGTTCGAAATCAGTTGATAAACTAGATATTCCATGAATCCTCCTTAATGTTCACATACTGTACCTCATCGGCTGAAATCCACCATCAAAGTCCTGATGACTCACATGCGTATACTTGCGTATATTTGTCTTTTGAAACCAGGCACTCCCAAGCACCATTTCTTTTTTTTTCGGGCACACAACTCCACAAGCTCTTCACCATTTCCATTCATAACAATGAATACTCCATGAGCACCAATTAAAACCTCAACTGCCACATCACTTACCTTTGTATCTAAATCACCCATCGCTAATATCCCGACTCATGCACCAAAACTACTGCCGCAGTCACTCATCTGCTCCCAAAACACCCGACTCTCACTATCTTTCTTCACATGGCCAGGCGCATAAGCACTAATAATCACCCGTCTCTCGCCATCCACTATCAGTCTTACCCACTCCAATCGAGAATCTACTTCCTTACACTTTATCACACACTCGGAGAGCTCCTGCTTAAGGAGTAGTGCTGCTCTTTCTTTAGCTTTTGTCCTCTCACCAATCCCTGACTTTACTCTTAAGAGATTTCCAGACCATACTTCCCATTTACCCTTGAGCTTCGTTTCTTTCAGAAGCAGAACATTCAGGGTTTCTCCTGAAACATACTATTTGTTTCTTCTCTCTTATCTTGGTTACATCCACATATATTCAGACACTCCAATCTGAGTCTTCGAGGACGATGAACATTTCCCGCCTTGCTCCATCTGTTTGATTTTTGGGAATTGAAATGCAAGATCGGAAGGGTTTCCGGCCCCCGCTCCCGCCCCATTTGGTTGCCTTTTACGACAGGCGAGGGATACGGAGTATGTCCGTATATGTGTATAGATTAGATATTCAAGTATGAGAGTGGAGGGGTCTTTCTCCGTTTGTCTCCTGGCGTTATATATCCCTGGGGATAGGGGAGAAAGAATACTTCCCGCGTATTCCCTGCGTGTCGTAGAAGGCGACTGAAAGGGGAGGGAGCGAGGGGCTGGAAATCCTCACCTTTTCGTTTTTAATTTTCCAAAAGAAGGAGCAGAAGAGGGGGCAAAGTGAGGATATTCCTTCAAAGACTCAGTCCTCTGTTCTTAACGCGGGAAATGGCGAATAGTATGAAATATATATATATATATATATATATATATATATATATATATATATATATATATATATATATATATATATTCATATATATATATATATATATATATATATATATATATATATATATATATATATATATATATATATATATATATATATATATATATATATATATATATATATATATATATATATATATATATATATATATATATATATATATATATATATATATATATATATATATATATATATGGTTTGGGAAGAGTGGTTTGGGAATGTCTTGGGAGTGAATTCAGTGATTAGTGAGAGGACAAGACCAAGGGAAGGAGTAGCAGTACTCCTGAAACAGGAGTTGTGGGAGTATGTGATAGAATGTAAGAAAGCAAATTCTCGATTAATATGGGTAAAACTGAAAGTTGATGGAGAGAGATGGGTGATTATTGGTGCATATGCACCTGGGCATGAGAAGAAAGATCATGAGAGGCAAGTGTTTTGGGAGCAGCTGAATGAGTGTGTAAGTGGTTTCGATGCACGAGACCGGGTTATAGTGATGGGTGATTTGAATGCAAAGGTGAGTAATGTGGCAGTTGAGGGAATAATTGGTATACATGGGGTGTTCAGTGTTGTAAATGGGAATGGTGAAGAGCTTGTAGATTTATGTGCTGAATACCTGGGAATACCTGGTTTAAAAAGAGAGATATACATAAGCATACGTATGTAAGTAGGAGAGATGGCCAGAGAGCGTTATTGGATTACGTGTTAATTGATAGGCGCGCGAAAGAGAGACTTTTGGATGTTAATGTGCTGAGAGGTGCAACTGGAGGGATGTCTGATCATTATCTTGTAGAGGCGAAGGTGAAGATTTTTAGAGGTTTTCAGAAAAGAAGAGAGAATGTTGGGGTGAAGAGAGTGGTGAGAGTAAGTGAGCTTGGGGAGAAGACTTGTGTGAGGAAGTACAAGGAGAGACTGAGTACAGAATGGAAAAAGGTGAGAACAAAGGAGGTAAGGGGAGTGGGGGAGGAATGGGATGTATTTAGGGAAACAGGAATGGCCTGCGCAAAAGATGCTTGTGGCATGAGAAGCGTGGGAGGTGGGCAGATTAGAAATGGTAGTGAGTGGTGGGATGAAGAAGTAAGATTATTAGTGAAAGAGAAGAGAGAGGCATCTGGAAGATTTTTGCAGGAAAATAATGCAAATCAGTGGAAGATGTATAAAAGAAAGCGGCAGGAGATCAAGAGAAAGGTGCAAGAGGTGAAAAAGAGGGCAAATGACAGTTGGGGTGAGAGGGTATCATTAAATTTTGGGGAGAATAAAAAGATGTTTTGGAAGGAGGTAAATAAAGTGCGTAAGACAAGGGAACAAGTGCGAACTTCAGTGAAGGGGGCTAATGGGGAGGTGATAACAAGTAGTGCTGATGTGAGATGGAGATGGAGTGAGTATTTTGAAGGTTTGTTGAATGTGTTTGATGACAGAGTGGCAGATATAGGGCGTTTTGGGCGAGGTGGTGTGTAAAGTGAGAGGGTTAGGGAAAATGATTTGGTAAACAGAGAAGAGGTAGTAAAACCTTTGCGGAAGATGAAAGCCGGCAAGGCAGCAGGTTTGGATGGTATTGCAGTGGAATTTATTAAAAAAGGGGGTGACTGTATTGTTGACTGGTTGGTAAGGTTATTTCATGTATGTATGATTCATGGTGAGGTGCCTGAGGATTGGCGGAATGCTTGCATAATGCCATTGTACAAAGGCAAAGGGGACAAAGGTGAGTACTCAAATTACAGAGGTATAAGTTTGTTGAGTATTCCTGGTAAATTATGTGGGAGGGTATTGATTGAGAGGGTGAAGGCATGTACAGAGCATCAGATTGGGGAAGAGCAGTGTGGTTTCAGAAGTGGTAGAGGATGTGTGGATCAAGTGTTTGCTTTGAAGAATGTATGTGAGAAATACTTAGAAAAGCAAATGGATTTGTATGTAGCATTTATGGATCTGGAGAAGGCATATGATAGAGTTGATAGAGATGCTCTGTGGAAGGTATTAAGAATATATGGTGTGGGAGGCAAGTTGTTAGAAGCAGTGAAAAGTTTTTATCGAGGATGTAAAGCATGTGTACGTGTAGGAAGAGAGGAAAGTGATTGGTTGTCAGTGAATGTAGGTTTGCGGCAGGGGTGTTTAATTTGTTTATGGACAGGGTTGTTAGGGAGGTGAATGCAAGAGTTTTGGAGAGAGGGGCATGTATGCAGTCTGTTGTGGATGAGAGAGCTTGGGAAGTGTTAGTTGTTGTTCGCTGATGATACACCGCTGGTGGCTGATTCATGTGAGAAACTGCATAAGCTGGTGACTGAGTTTGGTAAAGTGTGTGAAAGAAGAAAGTTGAGAGTAAATGTGAATAAGAGCAAGGTTATTAGGTACAGTAGGGTTGAGGGTCAAGTCAATTGGGAGGTAAGTTTGAATGGAGAAAAACTGGAGGAAGTGAAGTGTTTTAGGCATCTGGGAATGGATTTAGCAGAGGATGGAACCATGGAAGCGGAAGTGAATCATAGGATGGGGGAGGGGGCGAAAATTCTGGGAGCCTTGAAGAATGTTTGGAAGTCGAAAACATTATCTCGGAAAGCAAAAAAGGGTAGTTTGAAGGAATAGTGGTTTCAACAATGTTGTATGGTTGTGAGGCGTTGGCTATGGATAGAGATGTGCGGAGGAGGGTGGATGTGCTGGAATTCAGATGTTTGAGGACAATATGTGGTGTGAGGTGGTTTGATTGAGTATGTAATGATAATAATAAAAAGACTGTGGTTGAGAGAGCAGAAGAGGGTGTTTTGAAATGGTTTGGTCACATAGAGAGAATGAGTGAGGAAAGATTGACCAAGATGATATATGTGTCAGAGGTGGAGGGAACGAGGAGAAGTGGGAGACCAAATTGGAGGTGGAAAGATGAGTGAAAAAGGTTTTGAGTTATCGGGGCCTGAACATGCTGGAGGGTGAAAAGCATGCAAGGAAGAGAGTGATTTGGAACGATGTGGTATACCGGGGTCGACGTGCTGTCAATGGATTGAACCAGGGCATGTGAAGCGTCATGGGTAAGCCATGGAAAGGACTGTGGAGCCTGGATATGGAAAGGGAGCTGTGGTTTCGGTGCATTATTACGTGACAGCTAGAGACTGAGTGTGAACGAATATGGCCTTTGCTGTCTTTTCTAGCGCTACCTCCCACACATGAGGGGGAGGGGGTTGTTATTTCATGTGTGGCGAGGTGGCGATGGGAATGAATAAAGGCAGACAGTATGAATTATGTACATGTGTATATATGTATATGTCTGTGTGTGTATATATATGTATACATTGAGATGTATAGGTATATATGTTTGCGTGTGTGGACGTGTATGTATATACATGTGTATGTGGGTGGGTTGGGCCATTCTTCCGTGTGTTTCCTTGCGCTTCCTCGCTAACGCGGTTGACAGCGACAAAGCAAAATGAAAAAAAAATATATATATTTGTATACATATATATATATATATATATATATATATATATATATATATATATATATATATATATATATATATATATATGTATATATATATATATATATATATATATATATATATGTGTGTGTGTGTGTGTCTGTGTGTGTGTATTCATTATACTTGATCGCCGTCTCCCGTGTTAGCAAGGTAGCGCAATGAAACAGAAGAAGAATGGCCCAGCCCACCCACATACACATGTATATATATAAACGCTCATACACGCAAATATACATTCATTTACATTTCAACGTATCTATACATATACATAGACAAACATATACATATATACACATGTTCATATTCATACTTGCTGCTTTCATTCATTTAAGTCGCCACCCCGCCACACATGAAAAGCATCCCCCTACCCTCCTGCCTTCAAGCAAGGTAGCGCTACGGAAGGAAAAAAAGGCCACATTCGTTCATATTCAGTCTATAGCTGTGATGTGTAATGCGCCGAAACCACAACTCCCTCTCCCTTTTCACATCCAGGTCCCAAAAAACTTTTCATGGTTTACCCTAGTCGCTTCACTTGCCCTGCTTCAATCCATTAGTCGTCTTGTACGACACGCGGGGAACACGTGGGAATAGGGTAAGAGATAGGGATAGTGTCAGAGAGACGTGTGGTGATAAAAAGAGTACGTTTGAGAGAGCAGAAGAGGGTATATTGAAATGGTTTGGTCACATGGAGAGAATGAGTGAAGAAAGATTAGCAAAGAGGATAAATGTGTCAGAGGTGGAGGTAACGAGAAGTGGAAGACCAAATTGGTAGTGAAAGGATGAAATGAAAGCGATTTTGAGACAATTGAGGGCTGAACATACAAGAGGGTGAAAGGCATGCAAGGAATAGAGTGCATTGGAATGATGTGGTATACCGGGGTCGACGTGCTGTCAAAGGATTGAATCAGGGCATGTGAAGTGTCTGGGGTAAACCATGGAAAGTTGTGTGGGGCCTGGATGTGGAAAGGGAGCTGTGGTTTCGGCACATCACACATGACAGCTAGAGAATGAGTGTGAACAAATATGGGCTTTGTTGTCTTTTCCTAGCGCTAACTCGCGCGCACGCGGGGGGGGGGGGACAAGTTTAAGTTTAGCTTATACAGAAAACGCACCAATGTATGCTCATATATTCATTATTACTCATTTCAACATGACATAATTGAATTATCATCATTTCAATCTATGTTCCTTAGGGCATTACGTATTTGCAGTCCAGAGTATATTGATGGTGAGTTTGAGAAGATATATTCTATTGGATCTAAGTTAAAGCACCCTAGATCTTTCACTGATAAACCCCTTAAGTTAGGAAAGAAATCGTTGAGCCCAAACCTCCCATTGACACCAAGAATCTTTTTGTTCTCCCTTTTAGTAAAAATTGTACTTTACTTCTCGTGTTGCTTAACTCCTTTAACGTAAATGTTGCCTTCAGCAACAATATTACTATAAAGAATATCTTAATCAGGAGCTCATCAGAAAATTCTCCTGGGTGCATCTATAAAGTGCCATGTAGAAATTGTGATAAGTTTTATGTTGGGCAGACTGGTAAGGATCTTTCTGTTAGACCTAAGCAACATAAATATAGTATAAGAACGGAACAAGAATCAAATGCCTTGTTTAATCAAGTTAAAGCTATGATCATTGTATTGACTGGAGTAATGCCATCTTAATTATTAACTCTAACTTCAGTACCACGAGAAATATCATTGAAGTTTCTATTATTGAATACACAAAGAATAATAATCTTGGTATTAGTGAAGATCTATATAAATTGGATAACTTTACTGTTGATAAAATTCAGCTTCTTGTCCACATAAAAAGCTTATACGCTCGTTTTCTGCCTTGGACAATCGCATGTTTACCAAATGGCGTCCTAGCTTCGTCTCTTCGATGTACAATAACTGACTGTTATATTTCTCTCTTGTGTCTCCCCTGATGATGTGATCATTGCACGAAAGTGCACTTGGGAACTTATCGTGTTTCATTTTCCCGTGGACTCATAGGCATATCTTGATCACGCGCAAAATTGTGATCCTTTCCATATATGTATATATGTATATGTCTGTGTATGTATATGTATGTATACGTTGAAATGTATAGGTATGTATATATGCGTGGATGGGCGTTTACGTATATGCATGTGCATGTGAGTGGGTTTGGCTATTCTCTTGTCTGTTTCCTTGCGCTACCTCACTGACGTGGAAGAAGGTGATTAAGTATAATAGAAAAACAAATATGTATGTATGTATATATATATATATATATATATATATATATATATATATATATATATATATATATATATATATATATATATATATATATATATATATATATATATCTTTCTTTTTCTTTCAAACTATTCGCCATTTCCCGCGTCAGCAAGGTAGCGTTAAGAACAGAGGACTGGGCCTCTAAGGGAATATCCTCACCTGGCCCCCCTTCTCTGTTCCTTCTTTTGGAAAATTAAAAAAAAAAAAAAGATGAGAGGGGAGGATTTCCAGCCCCCCGCTCCCTCCCCTTTTAGTCGCCTTCTACGACACGCAGGGAATACGTGGGAAGTATTCTTTCTCCCCTATCCCCAGGGATGAATATATATATATATATATATATATATATATATATATATATATATATATATATATATATATATATATATATATATATATATATATATATATATATATATATGTATATATATATATATATATATATATATATATATATATATATATATATATATATATATATATATATATATATATATATATATATATATATACATTTATACATATGTACATATACACTTGTTTATATTCAAACTTGCCCGCCATCATCCACCCCGCTCTACAGGAAACAGCACAAATCACATGAAGGAAAGGAAAAAAGATAATAAATACTTTCTCCTCTCTTCCTCTACGCCAGGAACCAGACGAAGAATTATTGCATCCGCTCACACTCATTCGCTAGCCCTCATGGGTAATCTGTGATCTTCATAATCTCTAAGTGACGGCCAAGCAACTTGCATGAGGAAGGGAGGAGGGTGTTAACGTGTGAGTTGGCACGGCATCACTGCTTGAGTTGTCACAGTCCGGAGCTCGTGAGACGAGAGGAAGCTGGTACCGTCATTACTGATGAGGCTTCAGTTGTGCTGAACGTTTAGGGAGCGGTACCTTGAGAGGTGCCCGCCGTAGCCTTGGTTCATAACATTGCGCGAGATGATGGGTTTCTAATGTTCATGAGGCTCAAGCCATCTCAAGACTTTTGTGTTACACTGGCCTTCAGTTTAAACTCCGCTATGCTGATGACAATGGGATGGTCTGTTCCATTCCACAGAAATATTCCATTCCAAATATGATTCGCTATTATACCAACATCCCTTCATGATATTCCCTCATTGCCCTGTGTTGCCTCATTGGCCGTTGACACTGGCAGGCTCAGATATGATGCTTTCAGCAAGAGACCTGCAGATGCTTGTTAAGGAACGGTATCTTGTGAGCCGCTCGAGGAAGTATAGAAGTGCACTCTGGGATATCTTTGTGAGAATATTAGGATGCACAGGAAGTTGTCTTTTCACTGTAATATAGTGATACTCCAGTTTGTAGACACGTGTGTGTGTGTGTGTGTGTGTATGTGCACATAAGTGACGTAATATATATATATATATATATATATATATATATATATATATATATATATATATATATATATATATATATATATATATATATGTATATATATATATTTATTTATATATATATATGGAACCATGGAAGTGGAAGTGAATCATAGGGTGGGGGAGGGGGCGAACGTTCTGGGAGCGTTAAAATATGTGTGGAAGTCGAGAACGTTATCTTGGAAAGCAAAAATGGTTATGTTTGAAGGAATAGTGGTTCCAACAATGTTATATGGTTGCGAGACGTGGGTTACAGATAGAGTAGTGCGGAGGAGGGTGGATGTTCTGGAAATGAGATGTTTGAGGACAATATGTGGTGTGAGGTGGTTTGATCGAGTAAATAATGAAAGGGTAAGAGAGTTGCGTGGTGATCAAAAGAGTGTGGTTGAGAGAGCAGAAGAGGGTGTTTAGAAATGGTTTGGTCACATGGAGAGAATGAGTGAGGTAAGATTGACAAAGAGGATATATGTGTCAAAGGTGGAGGGAACGAGAAGTGGGAGACCAAATTGGAGGTGGAAAGATGGAGTAAAAAGGATTTTGAGTGATCGGGGCCTGAACATGCAGGAGGGTGAAAGTCGTGCAAGGAACAGAGTGAATTGGAACGATGTGGTATACCGGGGTCGACGTGCTGTCAGTGGGGGCATGTGAAGCGTCTGGAGTAAACCATGGAAAGTTTTGTGGAGCCTGGATGTGGAAAGGGAGCTGTGGTTTCGGTGCATTATACATGACAGCTAGAGACTGAATGTGAACGAATGTGGCCTTTGTTGTCTTTTCCTAGCGCTACCTCGCACACATGCGGGGAGAGGGTGTTGTTATTTCATGCGTGGCGGGGTGGCGACGGAAACTGATAGGGGTAGACATTATGAATTATGTACATGTGTATATATGTATATGTCTGTGTGTGTATATATATGTATACGTTGAGATGTATAGGTATGTATATGTGCGTGTGTGGACATGTATGTATATACATGTGTATGTGGGTGGGTTGGGCCATTCTTTCGTCTGTTTCCTTGCCCTACCTAGCTAACGCGGGAGACAGCGACAAAGTATAATAAAAATAAAATATATACTGGAAAGGATAACAGTTTTGCGCGAGATCAAGTATATTCCTATGAGTGCACGGGAGAAAATGAAACACGATAATTTCTTAAGTGGAGTTTTATGTAATAATCACAACATCAGGGGAGACAGAAGAGCGAAATATAACAGTCAGTTGATATACAACGAAGAGACGTAGCTAGGACGCCATTTGGTGAACATGCGATTGTCCAAGACAGACAAACAGCGTATAATAAACTTATTTTACAATAAAGTTATCCAATTTGTATAGACCATCAGTAATATCAAGATTATAATTCTTTGTGTATTTAATAATAGAAGATTTAATGATATTTCTCGTGGTAATAAAGTTAGAGTTAATAACTGAGATGGCATTACTTCAGTCAATACAATGATCATAGTTTTTAACGTGATTAAACAAGGCATTTCATTCTTGTCCCGTTCTTATACTATATCTATGTTGCTTAAGTCTAACAGAAAGATCCTTACCAGTCTACCGAACATAGAATTTATCACAGTTTCTACATGGCACTTTATAGATGCACCGAAGAGAATTTTCTGGTGAATTCCTGGTTAAGATATTCTTTATAGACTATTATTGCTGAAGGCAACATTTACATTAAAGGATTTAAGGAACATTGGAAGTAAAGCAAAATCATTATCAAAAGGGAGAACTAAAAGATTCTTGGTGTCAATGGGAGGTTTGGGCTTAACTCTATAAAATGATTTCTTTGCTAACTTAAGGGATTCATCAGTGAAAGATCTAGGTTACTTTCACTTAGATCCAATTGAATATATCATCTCAAACTCATCATCAATATACTCTGGACTGCAAATACGTAATGCCATAAGGAACATAGATTTGAAAAGATGATAATTTAACCCTGTGATGTTGAGATGAGTAATAATGGATGTATGAGCATGTATTGGTAGATTTTCTGTATATGCCCCATTTAAACATGTTTCCTTGCCTATGGATCATGTAATCTAAAAATGGTAACATGCCATTATTTTCATTTTGTACAGCAAATTTGATGGAAGGTATTAGATAAGGATTCCTTATGTGCTTTAGGCTATGAATAAATTTTTTTTGTGCTCTAACAGGGAACGCAGCTGTGTTGCTGTCACAAAGACTTTTTGGAATTTAAAGAAATACAGTAATCTATCCAATGAAAATAATATCTGTAAGGGTTTAGTGTTTGCCAGTCTGTCAAAACCAGAGGAACCTAATAACCCTAAAAGCAGACAATGATATACATATTACTAAAGCAGATAAGGCTAACACTATTGTGATTATGGACAAAAGTAATTATTTATATAAAATTAATAATCTTTTTGATGATGACACAACATATCTTAAACTCAGTAAGAATTCCCTTAGCAGCAGTTAATTTCCATTTCAATAAAGAATTGAAGTTGTTGTTGAAAGGTAATGGTTCTCTAATCAAAAGTTTGTCATCTTTGTCCCCTTCATTGCCATATATGTATGGAGTTATCAAAACATATAAGCAAAATTTTCCATAAAACCTATATTGAGTTCAGTAGGCTTCCTCACATGAAATTTGTCAAAACGGTTAGTTTCTTTATTAAGCCCTTTAGTGGGTAAGATATCAAATTCTAATATAATGAACGATGTAGATTTAGTTAACAAGCTTAACAATATCAATGCTAATTTTGATTTCAAACTTGTTGACTTTGATGTTTTCCCGCTTTTCACAAATGTTCCAGTTGATGACCTTTTAGAAAATTTACTTGATGTTTTGGATGATATTCATTTACCTGTTTCAAAGTCTGCTTTCACTGAACTGATAAAATTGTGTATAAAAGACTGTCTATTTCAATTCGATGGAGATTATTATGCTCAAAAAATTGGTATGGCAATGGGTAATCTTAATAGGGAATTTTTTGAAACAAAATTACAAAAGGATATCCTACCTTCTAATGCAATTTGGTTTAGGTATATGGATGATGTTCTTTGTGTTTGGCCAACAAATGAAAATTTACAAACATTTCTCCCTTGACTTATAATTTAGTACCTTCCATCAAATTCACTGTAGAAAATGAAAATAATCACTCCAGTCAATACAATGATCATAGTTTTTAACGTGATTAAACAAGGCATTTCATTCTTGTCCCGTTCTTATACTATACTTATGTTGCTCAAGTCTAACAAAAAGATCATTAACAATCTGGCCAATATAGAATTTATCACAATTTCCACAAGGCACTTTATAGATGCATCCAAGAGAATTTTCTGGTAAATTCCTAAATAAGATATTCTTTATAGTATTATTGTTGCTAAAGGCAACATTTACATTAAAGAATTTAAGCAACGTGGGAAGTAAAGTGAAATTATTATTAAAAGGGAGAACTAAAAGATTCTTGGTGTCAGTGGGAGGTTTGGGCTCAACTCTATAAAATGATTTCTTTCCTAACGTAAGGGACTTATCAATGAAAGATCTAGGGTACTTTAACTTAGGTTCAATAGAATGTATCTTCTCAAACTCATCATCAATAAACTCTGGACTGCAAATACGTAATGCCCTAAGGATTATAGAGTGAAATGATGATAATTTAACTCTGTCATGTTGAAATGAGTAATAATGGATATATCCATTATTACTCATCTCAGATTCAATGATATTTCTCTTGGTAATAGACTTGGAGTTAATAACTGAGACGGCTTTACTCCAGTTAATACAATGATCATAGTTTTTAACATGATTAAACAAGGCATCTGATTCTTGTCCCGTTCTTATACTACATTCACGTTGCCTAAGTCTAACAGAAAGATCCTTACTAGTCTGACCAACATAAAATTTATCACAGTTTCCACAAGGCACTTTGTAGATGCATCCAAGAGAATTTTCTGGTGAATTCCTGATTAAGATAATCTTTATAGTATCATTGTTGCTAAAGGCAACAGTTACATTAAAGGATTTAAGCAACATGGGAAGTAAAGTGAAATTATCATTGAAAGGGAGAACTAAAAGATTCTTGGTGTCAATGGGAGGTTTGGGCTCAATTCTATAAAAAGATTTCTTTGCTAACTTAAGGGATTTATCAATGAAAGATCTCGGTTACTTTAACTTAGATCCAATAAATATATCTTCTCAAACTCATCATCAATAAACTCTGGACTGCAAATACGTAATGCCCTAAGGAACATAGATTGAAATGATGATAATCTAATTGTCATGTTGAGATGAGTAACAATGGATATATGAGTATACATTGATGGGTTTTCTGTATATGCTAAACTTAAACTTGTTTCCTTGCCTATGGATCATGAAATCTAAAAATGGTAACATACCATTATTTTCACTTTCTACAGTAAATTTGATGGAAGGTACTGAATTGTTAAGTAAGGGGAGTTGTGATTTTAGACAAAAGTAACTATTTATCTAAAAAGAATGATCTTCTAAATGATGACACAACATATTTTAAACTTACTAAAAATCCCTTAGAAGCAGTTCATTCTCATTTCAAAAAAGAAATGAAGTTGTTTGAAAGGTAATGCTTCTCTTATCAAAAGTTTGTCATCTTTTTCCCATTCATTGCCATATATGTATGGACTTATCAAAACACATAAATAGAATTTCCCAGCAAGACCTATAGTGAGTTCAGAAGGTTCCATCACATAAATTGTCAAAATGGTTAGTTTCTTTATTAAGCCCTTTAGTGGGTAAGGTATCAAATTCTAATATCATGGACAATGTAGATTTAGTCAACCAGCTAAACATATCAATGTTAATTTTGATTTCAAACTAGTTAGCTTTGATGCTTCCTCACTTTAGACAAAATTTACAGTTGATGACCTTTTAGAATGTTCATTTGATGTCTTGGATGATATTCATTTACCTGTTTCAAAGTCTGTTTTCATTGAATTGATAAAAAAGACTGTGTATTTCAATTCAATGGAGATTATTATGCTCAAAAATTTGGTATGGCAATGGGTAACCCTCTTTCACCTGTACTAGGTAATATATATATATATATATGGAATTTTTTGAAACAAAATTAATAAAGGATATCTTATCTTCTAATGCAATTTGGTTTAGGTATGTAGATGATGTTCTTTGTGTTTGGCCAACAAATGAAGATTTACAAATATTTCTCCCCTTACTTAGCAATTTAGTACCTTCCATCAAATTTACTGTAGAAAATGAAAATAATGGTATGTTACCATTTTTAGATTGCATGATCCATAGACAAGGAAACAAGTTTAAGTTTAGCATATACAGAAAACCCACCAATGTATTCTCATATATCCATTATTACTCATCACAACATGACAATTAGATTATCATCATTTCAATCTATGTTCCTTAGGGCATTACGTATTTGCAGTCCAGAGTTTACTGATGATGAGTTTGAGAAGAAATATTCTGTTGGATCTAAGTTACAGTAACCTGGATCTTTCATTGACAAATCCCTTAAGTTAGCAAAGAAAGCATTTTATAGAGTTGAGCCCAAACCTCCCATTGACACCAAGAATCTTTTAGTTCCCCCTTTCAATGATAATTTCACTTTACTTCCCATGTTGCTTAAATCCTTTAATGTAAATGTTGCTTTTAGCAACATTAATACAATAAAGAATATCTTAATCAGGAATTCACCAGAAAATTCTCTTGGATGCATCTATAAAGTGCCTTGTGGAAATTGTGATAAATTTTATGTTGGTCAGACTGGTAAGGATCTTTCTGTTAGACTTAAGCAACATAAGTATAGTATAAGAACGGGACAAGAATGAAATGCCTTGTTTAATCACGTTAAAAACTATGATCATTGTATTGACTGGAGTAATGCCATCTATTACCAAGAGAAATATCATTGAATCTTTTATCATTAAATACACAAAGAAGTATAATCTTAATATTAGTGATGGTCTATACAAATTAGATAACTTTATTGTTGATAAAATTTGTAAAATGATAAGTTTATGAACGCTCGTTGTATGTTTTGGACAATCACATCTTTACCAAATGGCTTCCTAACTTCGTCTCTTCGATGTATATCAACTGACTTATATTTCTCTCTTGTGTCTTTCCTGGTGATGTGATTATTACACGAAAGTGCACTTGGGAACTTATCGTGTTTCATTTTCCCCGTGGACTCATAGGAATATATCTATGTCTATCTATCTATCTATCTATCTATCTATCTATCTATCTATCTATCTATCTATATATATATATATATATATATATATATATATATATATAT